>NW_027069630.1:948931-1012198 GCF_002906115.3 Quercus suber | reverse complement strand
CTCTTTCTCTCTTCTCTGTGCTGTCTGGGCTGCGCTTCACTGAACCAGCCACTCAGTCCTGCATTCCAGCCACTCTAGAGTTTGGGTTGTATTTAATTTATGAACATCATGTTTTAGTTATTAAATTTGGTATATGTTTATATAATATGAAAAAGTATCGTATATGTTTATATACTTAGCAATATATTAAAAATATAAATAAAAATATTTTTAATAATTTTTTAATCACTGAGTCCCGCCGCACCCGCACCCACCTTTTTCAAAAATTGCCGAGTCCCGCACCCGCACCCGCACCCGCACCCGCACCCGAGTCCCGAAACGCACCTGTGCTTCTTAGATGATGAGCACAGAATGTCAAAAAAGTATAGAAGCTTTAAAGGAAAATCTAAGAGAAACTTGAAACGTTAAAATAGAAGAACAATGGGTGAAACCCCAAATCTGTGACCAATCAAAGAGTATGAGCAAGCAAAGTTTTCAATTGATCCAAGGAGCTCTACATGTCTTCAAAAGTACATTTATTATGCTCCTTCCAGATAAGGCACATCAAACAAGCTAGTACCATGTTCCAAATATCTGAGTCATGTTTTCCAAACCAATTTCTCTAGGTTAGTTTCTTCATTTTGGACTATGTCGTTGGGAAAAATTTTGACTGTTGATAATTTGAGGAGGCGGCAAGTGGTTGTGGTACATTGGTGCTGTATGTGTAAGCTGAATGGGGAGACTATTGATCACTTACTCATACACTACCCTATAGCTCGAGAGTTGTGGAATATGGCATGTTCACTATTTGGGGTTCATTGGATCATGCGCGTGGTGTTGTGGAGCTTCTAGCTAGCTGGTTTGGTAAGTTCAACAGAAACAGAAGTATGGTGATTTGGAGTATGATCCCTCGTTGCCTCATGTGGGGTATTTGGAGGGAAAGGAGCGTGTGTACCTTTGAAGGGAATGAAATTCACGATTTGATGCTTTCTTTCTTTTAGACTCTGTTTGAGTGGGAAAATGCTTTAGGTGTTTTTACTTTGGATTCTTTGCATGATTTAATTGATTTTTGTACTTCTCTGCTAGTTAGTTTATATTTTCTGCTGATTCTTTAGCACACTGCCTGTGTGCCTTGTTTTTTATTTGTACTTTTTCTTTTATATCTCAATGAAGTTATTTACTTATCAGAAGAAGCAACATTCCTCGGCATAACCCACTAAATTCCAAACATCTGAAAAACATCTCCTCACAAAGCATAAGCATAGTGTCACAATGGATTAAAAGGTGATCCACAGTTTCCGCATTACTTCGGCACATACAACACCAATTAACCAATGAAAAACCTCTCTTTGTGAGGTTATCCAAAGTAAGAATCTTTCCCAATGTTGTTGTCCACAAAAAGAAAAACACCTTCTTGGGAACCTTCACGGACCAGATGCCTTTTGAAGGAAAAGGGACAGTAGTAGCACCCTAAATCTCCCTGTACAAAAACCAGGTTACAAAAATTCCATTCCCCTTGAGATACTGTTAGGCATCTATTGGTACAAGTGTATGTATGCATCTATGCAGGGGAATGTGTGTGTTTGTGCAGGGGTATGCGTGTATTTGTGCAAGGGTATGCATGTGAGTGTGCAAGTGGGTGCGCTTGCATAGTGTTATGGTGAGGTAGTGCATAATAGAAGTTAGTTAGTGTCAGTTAGATAGAGATGATTAGTTAGTTAGAGGCAGTTACATTTACTGGATGTATAAGATGATTGTAGATGGCTATTGTTCATTCATTAAAAAATAACATTTGGATTGACTCTCTCTCTCTCTCTCTCTCTCTCTCTTGGTCTTTCTTGTCATTCTTTGTCAATAGAGGCCTAGGTCCCCTTAAAGTGACCTACTCAAAATCCCATTACTTCATAAATCCTAACATTGGTATCAGAGCTAGATTGATCCCAATTCACCACCATGACTAAAACACGTTCTAATTCGCAGAATTCTGAGAAGATTGCAACTATGTCTAAGGTCCTCGACTGCCATGAACAGACATTACAAGAAATTCAGAATCAATTACAAACCATTAACTCGTTTATGTAGAGAATAGCAGAAATAAGGAGAAGCGTCTCCATTCCCCCATTAATGGGTCACGAGCTCTTCAAATTGGAAATGCTAATAATTTAGAATCTTCATCATCGAGTTCCATCAAGAATCTGAAATTAGAATTCCCTCTATTCCAAGGTGAGGATCCAACTTGCTGGGTTTATAAAACCAGTCAATTCTTTTCATACCATAACACCCCTGAGCATCAAAAGGTGATCATGGCTTCATATCACCTTGATGGGGAGGCTCTGATTTGGTTCCAAGATGCTGAACAAGCAGGTGGCTTTGCTAGCTAGGAGGTCTTCATCAGAGCTCTGCAAACTCGTTTTGGTACAACGGCCTATGATGATCCAATGGAAGCACTCACTAGGCTTAAACAAACTACTACTGTGGTATCATACAAAGGTAACTTCGAAATTCTCTCTAATAGAATTAAGGGGTTATCTGAATCCCATAAATTGAGTTGCTTTTTGAGTGGTTTAAAGGATGAAATTAGATTGCCAGTAAGGATGTTAGTTCCTAAGTCCCTTAATGATAATTTTGGGTTAGCTAAGATTCAAGAAGAATACTTAATGAGTAGTAAGAAGACTTTCAAACCTGTATCAGATATTAGTAAACCTTCTATCTTGGGATTACCTAAGTTAGAGGGCAAAACTGATTCAAAGGTTAAGCTTCCATTGCATAAGCTAACTAATGCTCAAATGGAGGAGAGAAGAAAACAAGGACTGTGTTATAACTGTGATGAGAAATGGCATTTAGGTCATAAATGTAAAAGGGCAAAACTGTTTTTACTGGAGAGTTGGGATGGGGAAGCTGAGCCTAAGTCTGGTGTCCAATTGGTGGAGTTAGAGGAAGATGGGGTGGTGTTGGGATCTCAAGAGGGTGTGCAATTATCTGAAAGTACAGGTTCACTTGCTGAAATCACCTTGTATGCTTTGGTGGGCAATCCATTTGCTCAGACTATGAGGGTGAAGGGGATGATAAGGAATCATGACATGGTGTCTCTCATTGACTCTGGGAGCACACATAACTTTTTGGATGCTGCTGAGTTGCCTACTCTAAAATTACCACTTGATACTTCTCAAGTTTTAGAAGTTAAGGTGGTTGATGGAAGCATTATCAAAACATTCGAGGTTTGTCATGGAGTTACAGTCCTTATCCAAGGGTATAAGTTTGTAGTGGATTTCAATGTGTTGCATTTGGGGGGTGTGCAATGGTCCTTAGCACTCAGTGGCTGTGTACATTGGGTGAAATTATTTGTGATTTCAAGCTATTGACCATGAGGTTTTGTTACTTGGGTAAAGAAGTGTTCTTGCAAGGCTTGCACATGTCACCTTCAACCTTTTCAGAGGCTGACAAGTTGTTTTCTAGTTCTGAAAAGAAGGATTTGGTTCTCCAAATTGTAGTTGTCAACAATGTTGGTTCTGATGATCAGCCCCTGTTACCTGTTGCCTTGTTTGACTTGCTGGATTAGTTTTCCAAAGTGTTTGAAGTTCCTATAGGATTACCTCCAATCCGAGGGCATGAGCATCAAATTATACTTAAGGATGGCACACCACCAGTCTATGAAAGACCTTATAGGTAACCCCATTTCCAAAAGTCAGAGATTGAAAAAATTGTCCATGATTTACTAGACCTTGATTCTATTTAGCCTAGCCAAAGCCCTTTTTCCTCACCTGTTTTACTGGTTAAAAAGTTGATGGAAGTTGGAGGATGTGCATTGACTATAGAGCACATAATAAGGCCACCATCAAGGACAAATTTCCAATTCCTGTGGTGGATGAGTTACTAGATGAATTTGCAGGTTTCACCATTTTTTCTAAGTTGGATTTAAGGTCAAGGTATCATCAAATTCGTATGAAACCTGAAGATGTTCCTAAAACTGCCTTTAGGACTCATGAGGGTCACTATGAGTTCCTTGAGATGCCATTTGGCTTGACCAATGCTCCCTCTACATTTCAGGCTCTTATGAATGCAATTTTTATACCTTACTTGAGGAAATTTGTATTGCTTTTTTTTGATGATATTTTGGTATGCAGTTCCAATTTTTCTGATCATCCTTCTCACTTGAAAATTGTGTTGGAGCTTTTGCAGTCTCATCAATTATATGCTAAGAAGTCTAAATGTGTGTTTGGTTGTGCTGAGGTTGAATAGTTAGGTCATATTATATCTGGGGAAGGGGTAAAAGCTGATCCTAAGAAAACTTTGGCTATGCAGCAATGGCCAGTTCCCCAAAATACTAAAGCTCTAAGAGGATTTTTGTGTCTCATAGGATATTATAGAAAATTTATTCAAGGTTATGGAGCTATTGTTCAGCCCTTAACTAACCTCCTCAAGAAAGATGGGTTTCATTGGTCTGACATTGCTCTTATTGCTTTCAATAAGCTTAAAGCTGCAATAGCTCAACCTCCAATCTTAGCTCTTCCTAATTTCTCAAAACCTTCTATCATTGAGTGTGATGCTTCAGGGTTTGGGTTAGGGGCTGTTTTGATGTAAGACCATAGGCCCATTGCCTACCATAGTCAAGCTTTGAAGGGAAAACACCTTCATTTGTCTACTTATGAAATTGAGCTGCTTGCCTTAGCTACTGCTGTCAAGAAATGGAGACCTTATTTGTTGGGCAAGCCTTTCATTGTTAGAACAGACCACTAGAGTTTGAAGTTCTTGTTGGAGCAAAAAATTGCCACTCCAGCTCAACAGAAATGGCTTGCCAAGTAGCTAGGATGTGCCTTTGTGGTTGAATATAAGAAGGGTGTTGAAAACAAAGTTGCAGATGCTCTTTCAAGGAGATCTAATTATGTTCCTGAGTTATGTCAGCAGAATGAGTCTTCCAAAGCTAGCCGTCTGCTGCTACTTTCAACTCCTAATCCCACTTGGTTGAAAATTATTAGGGATAGCTATTCTCAAGACCAATCTATGCAGTAACTCATCCAGTCCATTCAAGCTGGTACCTCTCCTATTGGTTTCACTTGGCAAAATAACTTAGTTTTCTACAAGGGCAGGGTCTTTTTGGGTTCTCAGTGCCCTTTGAAGTCTCAGATTTTGCAGTTGGTTCACAGTAGCCTTGTGGCTGGCCACTCAGGCTTTCTTAAGTCTTATCAAAGGGCCAAGAGAGAATTTTTTTGGCAAGGGATGAAGGCAGACATCAAAGCTTTTGTAAGGGAGTGTGATGTATGCCAGAGAATCAAATCTGAGACTTCTGCTCTAGCTGGTTTGCTTTAACCTTTGGAGATTCCTACTATTCCTTGGACAGATGTTAGCTTGGATTTTATTGAAGGTCTACCTAAGTCCCAAGAATTTCAGGTAATTTTGGTTGTGGTAGATAGATTAACAAAATATGTCCATTTTGTGCCTATTTCTCATCTTTACTCTGCTGCTAAGGTTGCCTCCCTGTATATGCAATATATATGCCAGCAGAAGTCTACACCTCCTACTTGACGACAAGTGTGTCGAGAGCAATAGCCTTACATAGATGAAATCCAAATCCTCTCCACCCACTACCCAGCTTTCCTTCCGGTACAATGATGAGGCCCTTCTGACGACCATGAACAAGTTTAGAGATCATAAGAAAGCTTCCATGTGCATTGAATCCCAGATGCAAAATAAAAACCTTATTACCATCCCTGAAGGTTCTAGCAAAATTTCAGGAGGTGTATTTAACATGAGATCCTCTACATAAGTTAGCAAACGTTTAGCACTCTCTTTACCCATGAAAACTGGCCGGAGAGAATCCTTATTTCTTTCACATATACGTAACATGTAGTAAGTACCTCCCTCCACTAAAAATTCAAACGTTTTGGATTTGACGAAAAAGAAAATGGAACCTCCCGTGATAACCAAGAAAATGAAAAAACCAGAGAATTATGTAACTAATCCGAGGTAGCCAGGCCTCAAATTTTTGACAAAGAAAAATTGCACAAAACTCAAGTTGGCAGAGTCATGGAAGAAGGAGGTAGGTTCACCCTTTTCCTACTCTGCCACCTATGGATGTAGAAGGTCAGGTGTTCACTGAACCTATTAGAGTGCTGCAAACCAGGTCCAGAACATTGAGATCTCGAGAGATAACTGAAGTTTTGGTTCAATGGTCTGGTTGTTCCTTAGATGATGCCACTTGGGAGTCTTTGCACCAACTTCAGATGTCATTGCCTCACCTTGTGGGCAAGTTGTTTTAAATGGGAGGGGGTAATGTTAGGCATCTATTGGTACAAGTGTATATATGTATCTGTGTAGGGGAATGTGTGTGTTTGTGCAGGGGTATGTGTGTATTTGTGCAAGGGTATGCATGTGAGTGTGCAAGTGGGTGCATGTGTGTGTGCATAGAGTGCTATGGTGAGGTAGTGCATAACAGAAGTTAGTTAGTGTCAGTTAGATGGAGTTGGTTAGTTAGTTAGAGGTAGTTACATTTAATGGATGTATAAGATGATTGTAGATGGCTATTGTTCATTCATTAAGAAATAACATTTGGATTGACTATCTCTCTCTCTCTCTCTCTCTCTCTCTCTCTAATTCTTGGTCTTTCTTCTCATTCTCTGTCAATGGAGGCCTAGGTCCCCTAGAGGTGACCTACTCAAAATTCCCATCACTTCATAAATCTTAATAGATACCATCTCATCTTATTCACCCCTTCCCCACCTAGGCTCCTGCTGTAAAACCTCTGGTTCCAACTCCTTGCCTCTCCATCTAGTTGAGAGAACAATGCATCAAAATAAAAACATCCTTCTCCATTGAATGCTCAGAGATCAAGGAATAGTAATTTTAGAAAGAGGTCCCCAACTTAACAGTCATGCCAAAACTGTATACAGTTGCCCTTTTCAACAATGAAAGCCACTTGCAAAGAGAATCTATCCCAACCTACCTGTATATTCTGCCACAAGCTACACCCATGAGTTCCTCTACCAACTTTCATACACCAACCCCCCCATCCTCCCTATATTTAGAGGTGATCATTTGCTGCCACAAATGGGACACTTCATGCCCAAACCACCATAACCACATACCAAGCAAAGCTTTGTTCAAATTCACAAACCTTCGAATCCCTAAACCCCGTCTCAATGACTGAGCAAACCTTATCCCAAGCCACCAAGGAATATCTAAACTCCTCCAAAGATCCCCATAAGAAATTTCTATGAATCGTTTCTAATCTATTAGCCGTAGACTTAAGAATGGTGAATAACGATAGAAAGTACGCGGAGGGCTTGAGTGATTAGACTTTAATAATGTAAGTCTACCCCCCTTAGACAGATAAAGTCTCTTCTAGCCCAACAATTTCCGTTCCACCTTCTCCAAAATAGGATTCCAAACCGAGATTTCCTTATAGTGTGCACCTAAAGGCATTCCCAAATATGTCATTGGAAAACTGCCAAATGTTGCAGCAGAGAATATTTGCTAGTGCAGCCAAATTACTTACATCCCCAACAGGTACTAATTAATGTTTTCCCATGTTACTTTTCAAGCCAGTAAGAGCTTCAAAACAGATTAAAACCAGCCTGTTTTATACCAACTGCTCTCTAGAAGCATCACAAAATAGAATGAAATCATCCGCAAACAAAAGACGTGAAATACTCACGCCGCACATGAAAGCCATGAATGAAACCTCCCTCCTCAATTTCCTTCAATAGTCTACTCAACACTTCCATGACCAACAGAAATAAGAGATGCGACAAATGATCTCCCTGTCTCAAACCACGAGAGCTACCAAAAAATCCAGCAAGAGAACCATTATCCAGAACAGAAAATCGAGTAGTGGATACACAAAACTTCATCCAGCTCCTCCATCTCTCCTAGAAACCCATCCTTTCCAATAAATAAAAAGTGTCCCAACTCACATGATCATAAGCCTTTTCTATATCCAGTTTATTATAGTTCTCTTCAATCTGCTATCTAAGCACTCATTAGCAATAAGAATTGAATCCAAAATCTGCTGTTCACCAACAAAAGAATCTTCAGATTCAGAAATAAGATTTTCCAAGACCTCCTGCAATCTATTAGCCAAAAACTTGGCCAACAGCTTCTACAAACTACCTAATAGGCTAATAAGCCGGAAATCCTTCATATTAACAGCATTGTGCTTCTTTGGGATTAAGGCAGGGAAAGAGGCATTAAGTGATTTTTTAAAAACACTGTGTCTGTGGAAGTCAGAAAAGAAAGCCAAAACATCCCCTTCCACCACCCTCCAACACTTATGAAAAAATGCCATTATGAAACCATCTAGGCCTGGTGCTTTATTACCCTCGTTCTCCTTCAATACCAGAATGATCTCCTCCTTTGAAAACTCTCTCCCCAGCAGTTTCCTGTTCATTCTTATGTGGTAAGTATGCATGAGGGATGTAGTATAGAGCTAGAGCACTTTGGCAATTAGTGATAGAGAACTAATATGCTATGAGTAGTAATAATGTGTTGTTCTAGAAGAGTGTATGGTACTCTTCTAAAAGAGTCTAGAATATCCCAAGTTGTGAGGTGTCACTGATGAGGTCTGTACACCAGCTGGATTGTAAAGATTATTCTCCATTCCTTATAACAAACTCTCCAACATATGTGGAATATAGGGACTAGGGATTGTATCATAAATTTGGCTCCTCCATTTCATATTTTCTCTTTTATTTCTCTACTCACTAATTTGGTAACAGAGCAGGAGTTTGAATTCTTTCCTTGCCTCTGGTTCATTCCCTTTTCTGGGTACAAGATATTGTTGGCATATTAGTTCTCCAAAAATTAAAATAATGTTCAAATTCTATCAACTTAGAAGGAACACTCACGATTTTCCTTAGGGCTAGGCAAAGTAAAATTGATCTTCAAAAAGATGAAATGTATTTTTGGCTATGTATTTAGTAGATTGTCTGCAATTACGTAAATTGCATGATTTTGTTACTCTTATATGTTTGGGATGTATTTTTTCTTTTGAACAAGAACAGATTAATAGCGAAAGTAAAAATGAAAGAAAATTAAAAGGAAAAAAAAAGGATTTTGGTTACTGTTGGTTATTTGACTCACTGCCATTTGTGGAAGTAAACTAGCAAAACTGGAGAAGCTTCATGGTATAATTTAGTTTCTGTTTTTTAAAACAAAATAAGAGAATTAAGAAGTAGAGAGAGAAAGGAAAAGGGAAGAATGAGAGTGATTCAGTTTCTCTCTGAAAATTTTTATATCAGACGATATTGCATTGATAGCTCTCACAATGATGTGAAATCTTGTTCAAAATCCCCAAGGCCATAAAATAGCAACATGCCTAGCTTGCTTTGGGCACTGTTAAAGGAATAATATTTTTAAGAATGAGGATTCGGGGAAAATGTTAGTTCACAGCCCTCTTACCATTCATTGCTTAAATAGGAAAAGGTGGTTACATTAGGATAGTGAATATGCTTGAAGGACACATCTGGTAGGGAAAAATCATCACTAGATTCTTCTAGACCCTTCTAGAAGAGTACCACCCATACAACACAAGAGTACAGCCCATAATATCGTCTCTCTAAGTCCCTAACACTCCCCTTCAAGGTGGAGCATATATGTCATACAAATCTAGCTTGGAACATATAGACTCTAAACGGCTCCTACATAATGCCTCGGTATAAAGAATGTTTTCATACTAGGAAGACTTAAGGAGGAAGTGTATATGGTTCAGCCTTGGGATATATTATTGCCTGTAGTGAACACCTTATGTGTTGCTTGCAAGAGGCCTTGTACAGCTTAAAGCAATCTCATCCTGCATTGTTTGATCGGTTCAATGTTGTTGTACTTGGGTAAACGTTATACACTTGATCATTTTTCCTTTATTCATCACTCCACCATTGTCATTATTGTCTTGATTTTTTATGTAGAATTGTAGATGATATTATTATCTCAGGTAGTGACCCCAATGGTACTGCTAATTGAAAAAGTTATTTGGGTCAACAATCAATATATATATAAAAGCAAAGACCTCATGCGAAAGAGCATGAGGTTCGGCCAAGTGACGCATTCTATGAAGAGAATCGAGATACTCTTAAGCCATATTAGAGATAAGAACAAATTTAAAAGTGGAGACTTTTTATTTCCTTTGTTTCAATGTTTCAAGACTAATTTTTGTTACATTTTGTATTCAATGTTTTAGGACTACTATTTATTTCATTTGGTTCAATGTTTCAAGACCTTCCATCTCTCTTACACACAAAAACTCTTTGCATTTCCATTCATCATTTTCACTTTTACTCCTTTATATATACATGTCCATAGTCTTTCATATCATCATATCTCAAACACACTTAGAAAAAAATGATGTCATTTAGCTTTAACCTTTCAATGACACCTACATAACTCTAACGTTGCAGTATCATTTGATTGTAACCCGTATAAGTAGGCTATGACCAAGGAAGGGGGCTTGCGTTTTTTAATCAATAACGATAGCTTATGGTTTTAATGTTGAAGTCAGACATTGTAGATTTTGTGAAGGTTATGATTCGCTTGGAGTCTTTGGGTGTTTGAGATTTTGGTATGGGAAAATTATAAATGTATTTTATTTTAGAACTAATGAAAAAGAAAAAGAAACATTCTAATTGATTATTTATTTAGTTAGCTTCCTTTTTTTTTTTTTTTGAATTCATAATTTGTAGGTTTCTTGGTATGTAGCCATAGTGGTAAAAACAAAAATCCATGGTGATTTAAAATTATTGTTCGCTTTTTTTTTTTTTTTATAAAGGATATAGAAGCCCAACTAAAGTCAATTAAATTTTGATAAATGAATGTGTTTTTAGAAAATTTCTCTTTGTTTAATCACGTTCTCTTTGTGTTGATACTTACAAATGATTTCTTTAATTCCATTGAGATAATTAATAGGGTGTTTATGATCAAGGTCTCCATATTTGGTTGTGAGAATAGAGTGATTGAGAAAGTGTTTGGTAGGTTGCCTAAATTTATGTAATTTTAGGATATAAAAGTATTTTATATTTTGAATTCTTATTTGTAGATTTCAAAATCATTTAATCAGTTTGAAAATAAAATCTACTTTTAACGGTAAATATTATAATATATTATAATCTTACAATGTTATATAATTTTTTAAAATAAATTATGAATTAAAAAAAAAATCAAGTTTCAAAGTATTTAACAATATTATGGGCAAACATAATATTATACAACAAAATAAGTATTAAGTATTATATATAGATTTTGATATACATAAAAATGATTTCAAATGAAATTGTAAAGTAGTCCACGCATCGCAAGGATATCATCTAGTTCATACAAAGGACCTTGATACTTTTTTGTTATTTTTTTTGGGATTGAAATTGCTCTTTCTTCTCAAGTCATCTCTTTGTCTCAAAGGAAATACATGCTTGATCTCCTATCTGAGACTGGTCTCTTTGTTGCTCGACCTGTTGATACTCTTGTGAACTCTATTGTTGAACTTGATGGCAGAAAAAGTGATCTTTTTCCCGATGTTGGTGATGGTTGGTTAGGAAGTTGATTTACTTTACTGTTACTCATCCTGATATTACTTATACAGTTGGTGGGGTTAGTCAGTATACGGATGCTCCTCATCAAACTCACTATATTTGCTGTATCTTGCGTTATTTAAAAGATGCTTTGATACCATGTTGAAGAAATAATGTTTACAAGAATGAGGAGCTGGAAAAATGTTAGTTCACAGCCCTCTTACAGTAGGATAGGGCATATTCTTGAAGACAACTGGTAGGACAATTGGTAGGGACACATCATCACTAGAATCCTCCAGACCCTTTTAGACGAGTACCACCCATACAACACAAGGGTTATCATCTCTCTATTTCTCTAATGGGCACTCTTTAAGCTTGCACTGAACTTGACAAAACTCAAATTCCGAGGGGTCTTCATATTGTTCTTTCAGGGATTATATGCAGCAATAATATCTTTGGCATATAGAAAACGCAACAAGCTGTATTGCTCAGTCCGCACTTTGGGTGTCACTCCAACCTCTGGGGAAGTAGAAATTAAGTAATAGGTTCATGAATTTTACTGCCTGTTACTTTGTTTTTAGTCTTTTAATCAATTGCCATTATATGTGCTTGACACTGTCATATTCATTTTGCTCCTTAGTTTTTATCTAATGAGTGAGCTATAGCGGAGTGGGGATATGTGATATCTTTTCATCTGTAGGAACAGCCATCAACAACTGGATAGAGTTTTGAGTCTCAAAACACACTGTGTAAATGGCTTCTCTGAGTATTCAACATTTTGTACAGATATATTTAATATTATGTCTATCTATAATTTAATTCCATTGGTTTAAAATTTTCTACTAAAAATTATTACGTCATCCAAATTGTTTTTGCTCCTTTCCAGATTTCAAACCAATATTCCAAAGCAAGATATTATCATCCAAGACTGGTGTGAACTTTGTGCTTTCTTTGGATGCTCTTGAAGCTATTTGTGCAGATTCTGTACTCAGTCAACCAAGAGTGTCAGTGTGTCTCTGATGGCTTCTGTCTCTCTTAGGCCCTATTTACCATAATTTTATTTGTCATGCTTGCAAAACTTACAAAGTAACATAAACTTATATGTAGTTCCCCAAATTGTTTCCATATATAAAGTAGCATTTATATATTTCTTTTTGAAATGGTAGTAATTTGAATAGATGTGGTGAAGTAAAATATAATCTACAATAGTTGCAACTCAACTGGATACTTCATTCTTGCATTGAACAGCACAATCTTATAGCATGAACTCAAAATCCTAGCAAAGTTGTTTACGTATTATGTTCAGGTTACTCATATGCTATATAATGCTCCTCACAATGCTGTGATTACTGTTTGGGAGATTTTGAAATTTAGGGGTTCTTTTGTCATGGAACCTTAAGTTGATTTGTAAAAACCTTGGATTAGGGATGCCAATTGAAAAATTGGGTCATTGAAAACTAGAACTGATAAATTGAAATGATCGCCTAACCCAAAAATGTTGTAAGGTGATTAGATTCACTATTTTGTATTAGCTTAAGCTTTTTGGACTACTGTTAGTTTATCTCTGCTCTCACTATATGTCTGGCCATTACTACTTCCCTCTTGGTGCTCGTTATTTTTTATTTATTTTGATCGGTAAATAAATAATTTATTGAGAATATGGAAAAAAAAGAAAGAAAAAGGAAATAGCAAATTCCTTGGTACATAGGAAGTGTACGAGGAAAGCAAAAGTCTACCCAAAATTACATAAATCTAAGAAATCTAAAACAGAGGGTATGTCAAGACCACTCAGAGCAATCCTCCATTCAAATAAAGACAGAAGAAAATTTGCTTCAACTTGACGATGGAACACTCCTCCCCATCAAAGATTCTGTTGTTCCATTCTCTCTATATTTTCTGCATAATAAACTGCAGAATAACACCCCAAATGTATGCCGTCCTATGTCACCCAACACGTCTAAGCCAACAAGCAAGCAACTCAACCACTTGCTTAGGCATAACCCAGCAGATACCATACAAGCTAAATACAAAGGACCGTAAATCAGAGGCAAAAGGACAATGAATGAGCAGGTGGTCCACCAATTCCCAATTATTTTTACAAATACAACACCTGTTAAAACCACAATTTTTTCTCTTCCTCAAATTATCCAAAGTTAGAATCCTCCCCTTTGTTGCTATCCAAGTGAAAAAACTACACTTTTAGGAGCTTTCACCTTCCAAATTCTTTCCAAGGGAAGTGGTGATTACCTTTGTCAGATAAGACTGAATAAAAAGACTTTACTTCAAAATAACCACTCCCTCTTTATTCATTTGTGTTCTTAATCTCAAACTGCCATTAAATCCAATCTATATTTCTTAGTGTTGTATTGTGTATAGGTTTATGAAATTATTGACATCATGGCTAAAGAAGCAAAAACGTGAGGAAGTACGAAAATTGAAGAGAGTAAAGTTCTCAAGAATTTTTCAGATTTTGAAACATTGTTTTATTTATTTATTATTTATTTTTTTGACAAATAGATTTTGGAACATTGTTACTAAGTACTTGGTACAAAATCATCTAGTAGTGTCACTTATATATATATGTGTGTGTTTGTGTGGAAAAAAGAAATCTGCAGTAGATCTTAAAACATATCTGTTCTCTAAATAATTAGTTGATTACCATATTATCAAAAATCCAAAAATAAATAATTTTATGTCAATATGGTAAGAAGCCCTAATTTAAATTTAATTGTTTCCTTTCTATTTTTCATATGATATTTTATACAGTAGCTCATAAATGAGAAAGGCATATAAGTTGACTATTCTAGCCCAAAAGATGGAAGTGAAGTGGTCAACAATCTTAGCCTTATGTGCCTAATAAAGTGTTTGTCCATTTGAAGTTCTGCATTGCAAAGATATTTTATGTTATTACGTGTCCCAAATGAAAGTCTTGAAGAGATCAATGATGTATGAAAGAGGCAAAGCAGGAAGGTTTCATTGCCATGATTAGCCATAAGCAGATGGATGAAATCACCCAGTGCTTAAATTACTCTCCCCGCTTCTTATTGTATTCTTGACACCTTAGCGAAAAGCTAAATGGAGTAATCAACTCAATTCTCCCAAGGTTCTAGTTCCCAGAACTTAAGTTTCTCAGAAATTTTGTCAACCGCTTCATTTTATCCTTCCAATGGAATAAACAAGAACTTACAATGACATATAAATGTATGTAGCAACACATAAGTTGTGTTTGACTGTTTGTTGTATTATCTTTTACATAGTTGGGTAAAAGGATGTTAGTTATATTTAGGTAAATAGTCAGCCTAATGTTTAAATTCAAACCTTATGGACATGACTCTTGAAGGCAAAGAAAAAGCACTTACATAGTTTAAGGCGCTGTTGGGTTGTTGGAATATTTATTGATATGCATATAAATGTATACTCAGATAACTTCTTTAAACCAAGAAAGCAAGTTGATTGCTTGTATTAATTATTAGTTTGAGACTTATTTAATTAAATTTCTATTTTCCAATATCATTAAAAGGTATGGCCTGGGGCTAAGGTAACTCGTACAATCCGATAACTCTACTACAGCTGGCTACCTTTTCTTCCAAGTAACATGTGCAGGTAGCACTCTGATGTGCTTACGGTTTTAGTACAATGTCCTATCTGAAGACCCGAGAAGCCTTTTGGTGCCAATATTTATACATTATCAATGTTGAGAAGTCTTGCATTTTAGTATTTAGAATTTTTCTATGATTAAGATTGTTCCTTATATACCAATCAAATAAGAAAAAGAAAAAACAAAAGAAAGAAAGATATATTGTTACTTCTAACTATAGCTTTCCTTAATAAATTGAAGGGGAATGCTATTTTCCTAAACATTTTACAAAATCTTGTTTACCAAGTAGTTGCATCGCATGTTATAGGCTATCCTATTGCCATGCATTTGGCTTGTAGAAAGTAGTGCAAGTGGGTTACCACATTTTTTTGGAGAATTAGGGTATTCAGAGCTCTTCAAGCATATGGCTATTCTCTCGAGTGTTTGTAGTCCCCCATCCCACATACAGTAGGTTATTACAGGAAGGGATCCCTTGGAGTTAGCCCTAAGATGTTGGTTAGAGGTTTTGAATTCAGGATCTCATGGATATTAAGAGGCTTTAGGAATTACTAAGTGGGATACCACATTAAAAATGACTAACATGAATTGCCACATAAGTTGCCAAGCACTTTGTGACCAAAATTTTGTAAAAAACTTGGTACTGTAACATTTCTCTCTCTCTCTCTCTCTCTCTCTCTCTCTATATATATATATATATATATAAAAGAAAAAAGCATTAAAGACTTGGTAAAGCATCAAACATTTATTGAAAAGAAATAGAAGGAATGAATGACAAGACATAAACAGATGAGTCAATGGATATTTTTTACTTTTTTGAAAATATGTTGGTGTTATCTCTTTTTTACCAATGAGTTATATAAATCATTATCAGTCTCCCCTCCCTTTCCTCTACCCTATCATGGTGGAATTGGTGGGTGAAGTACACAGCATGACATTGCCAAGTTGCCATGTTTGTAATAAAGAATTTGTAGTGCTAACTCTAAATTGACACTCTCTCTCTCTCTCTCTCTCATATGAAAAAAGACAAATGCACAAAAAGACAAAGTAAATAATTGGATATATATTTGAAAGAAAAAGCTGGAATGATGTTAGATCTGGTCTTCGATTCTTTAGACCTTGTTGACACAATTTGTTGTTTTCTCAATATTTCAATTATGTCTATCATTTTTTCCCTTTTTTGTTGTTTTAAAATTTTCAAGTTATGCCAAAAAAGGAAAAAAAGAAAAAAGAAAAAAGAAAAAAGATTAGCTTGGAGGATAGAATAAAATTTCTTTTGAAAAACTTGTACTCTGGATGACTAGAGACTATGCTATCCTTGTCATTATTCTGGATAGTTTTTCTTGCATGAGCTTTTTTTTTTTTTTTTCTTTCCCTTTTTGGTTGAGAATCAAATGCAAGAAGAGCTACAACATCCAATAAGTCTTTTATTCTTGACTAAGATATATCTAATTCGTAATGCACATTTATATTATATATATATTTTTCTTCTCAAAAAAAAAAAAAATTATATATATTTTAAAATTTTAAAAAAAAAAAAAAAATTATATATATATTTTAAAATTTTAAATATAGTAACACATCTTTTGGATTTTTAAATTGTGAGATTTTGCAGAAGTATTTTCCCCTTGTTTCATCTTTTAATTAGTCTAAAAGTTAAAGAGCAGTCCCAAACTACTCTCCCTTCCATGTTCCAACTTTTTGACTGCCCGGTCCTTGCACCTACCCTTTAGCACTGTGCTTGCTGCCCTCCATGCTTCTTCTTCTTCTTTTTTTTCCTCTGGCTTGATGCTTCTCCTTGCTTCAGGATTACAAGAACTCATTTTAATAATTGTGGTCCTCTAGTATCATTGGGATATTATCAAAAGGTTAAGAATTAAAGAAAAAATGAACAAACAAAATCATTGCGTATCTAAACCCATAGTCTTGTGCATAATTATATGGAAAAAGTATAAACATGTAGTGTAGTAAAAATCCATAGTGGTATGTTACACAAAAATCACTAGTGGTCTGTTACCATATTTGTTGGCTGTCTTCCCCGCATATTATAATAACTTGAATTTGTCTCATCTTAACAGCTAAATTAGCTGCTGTTGTCTTGAAAGCTTTGCCAGGAAACTGAGAATTTCAAGACTTGCCCTAATGGTTGACACTTAAATGGTTTGGTATGTGATTATTATTATTATTATTTTCTAAAAAGAAGTATTTCGTTTCAAGGGTAGGCTAACACCTGCTTTTGTGCCAATTGGTCAGGTATTCCTGCTCTTTGAGTTACTTATTAAAGAAAAAAAAAATCCTGCTGTTTGAGTTACATTGGCGCAAAAGCCATATCCCTTGTGCACCTTCTGGTGGTCAATTCCATCATAAAGAAAAGGCTAAGTAAAGAAAAAGTCAAGGCTCTAGTTTAGTTAAAACTTAAAAAGTATTATTTGGTTTCAAAATTTCTTTTCATGAATATGTACCAACAAGGACATTTCCTCTTGATAGGCTCTAACCCTTCCAGCTTCCCCCTCCCCAAGGGGCTGTGTGGGGAGCAGCCTCTTCCAATTGTAATTGGACCTTATTTGTAATATAGATATAGTCTGTGAAGCTGTAATTATGTTCTTGTTACTTGGAAGGCTCATTTCTTGCCCTTCTCTACCTTACCGCTTACAGTACTCGTATTAGTGCTTGTATAATAGAAAAAGTACCGCATTTTAGCCAATTAAATCCAAAATTTACTCACATTAGGCCATGCAAAGTTGTGTAAAAATACATGGTTGCTACAATTGCCATGTAATTTATACTAGCACTATTTATTTTGCATTTAGTTTTTTATTCTTTCTTTATGTATCTTGAGGAAAGAAAGAGAGTGGATGATGATATTTTTGTGTGAAGAAAGAGAAACAATTTTTAAAAATGAAGAAAATTGATATTTTAATGAAATTTAGGGTAAAATAGAAAACCTGATGTAAGGTATTTTGAAAATTAAGAATGTAAAATAGAAAAAGTAGGTTTTTATGTTAAAATAGATTGGAATTTTTCCACAAGTTGATATGAATGCTTTTAGCAAATTACACAGCACATCTATAATTTTTTGGAGTTTTGTGTAATTTTATTAATCTGTGAAGAAATTAGCTTATTTTGTTTGTAGACACAATTGGGTAAACATTGACTTCAAGACCAAGTACAATTTCTACCACCCTAACATACTGATATTCTTTTGACTGCAAAATATATCAAAGTTTTTGAACTCTTCAGACTTCAGACTATTTTTCTTAGAACTGTCTCATTTTCATTACTAAAATCAGATGTCCACATCCTTGATGAAAAGTATGATTTCCTTTTAGCATTTTGGAAAAATGTGCTTATAGCCTGTGTTTGGCTCAATGAAATATCTGAAGATAATATAAAGAAGAGACTTTGCACTCCAAATCTTGATTTGTGGTGGTATATGCAATTTATTTGTAATTTTTTACCTTTAGTCTTTACTTTCTTTGAAGCCTTAAGTTGTTAATTTCAAAATTACATGCTAGACCTGAGCAAACATGTGTTATTTTCTTTCTAAAGCATTTGTAAGTAACAGTTATCTTCCAATTTTAATGTGTAGACATAATATTTGCTATATATATAACCAACATTTCTTGTCGTGATAGTTTCTCTCTCTTTTTCTTTTTCTTCTATGCCTCTCTTTATCTTTCTGATAGTAATTTGAAGAATTATTGTCCTCATAATATTTGCTTTTTTCTTTATAGTTATTGTCCTCATAATATTATTATATTTTGACTTTCTTTGTCTTTCAGATAGTAATTTGAAGAATTAGTGTCATCATAATATTACTTTTTTCTTTATAGGTATTGTACTCATAATACATTATATTTTGACTTTTGCTCTTTGGCTGCTTATATCTAGTCTTGTAAGACTCAAAGGGAACCGGATAGATGATTCTCCTATGAACAACAACAACAACAACAACAACAACAACAACAATACCTTAGTCCCAAAATTTGGGATCAGCTATGGATCCTCGACAAATTTTTGGGTCAGCTATGAATCCTCCTATGAAGTGCGGTGATATTCATGTTACAGGGCATGGACTCAGCAAAAGCTAGAAATAGCATTAAACAGAGGATCTTGTTGAATTCTGCTGTGATTGATAAATAAGGACTTCTCACCATGGTGGCCATAAACATTATGCTGGAAGGTAAGCCACAGGTTTTCAAACATGTCATTTATAAACTTGGTTGCGTAAGCCATTCTTTGGGAGTTTCGTAATTCCTTCCTCTGGTTGGTATCATACTTGAACAAACCTTATCAAGAAATAATTCATCCTAACAGGAAAATAATAATAAGATTTATCTTTATGGTACCATCCTCATTTTAGCATCAGTACTCATTTATATATCTTTTTCCTTTCAATAGTTATTTCAGCATGTTATTGTCGACAAACACAAAATCACTGGCTTGTTATGCGCAATGGGTTTCAGGCTACTCGTTACTAACATTGCATTAAGTAATTGGTACTACATTCTCTTTCAGTTCTTTTGTATCAAGGTCAGGTATGCCAAAGTTTCTCCTTTTCTACTTTTCCATTCCACTTACTATGAGATTTTAATTTGACATGATTGAATTTGATTGAATTGATTTCCAGTCAGCATAGAAAACTATTATGAGGTCTGTTAACAAAATGTACTTTGTGGAACTTTATATGTAGTATAAACACACAGCATTCTTTAGTATTGATGGCAGTGGTCAATGAGTGTAATTAAGGTGATAATTGATTGTGGAGATGATCAGTAAGTGAGATTGAAATTAGTTTCTGTTTCATCACTCCTATCCCAATGCCAATTTATCTGTTTTTCAACTAAAACTGGAACTGGTAACTCCTTTTAACTTATTTTCTGTTTACTTGTATGTAGCTCCCTAAAAATTAAAGAACATGGACTGGTTAATATGTTAGCACACATTTAATAGAATTGCATTTCATTTTGCAATTGCCATGAAGATTCAGAATTTTGTGGATTTAGGATATGATCTATTTCTCAAGTTCTTCAGGTCAGCATCTATATCTAATTGGAGCCATTTTTTGGATGTTGAAAGAGGTTCATGAAAAAATCAGCTCCCTAGGAGCAAAATGATTATACTATTCATAAAAAGCTTTGTATGTTGAGAACGTCATGAACAGCTGGATGAATTGAACCTGCGTCTTCCTTCAGAGATCACATTTATTTGTGATTCATATATTGCTGTAGGACTGTGTAGTTTGTAATAAGGGCCCCTTGTAGATGGAATAAATTGTTTTCACCTTTAGATGGAGGAATTTTGAGGACAACGGCTTTTCTAAGAGCAAAGGTGTGAGGCATTGAACTTGGTTTTTGGGGTGTCAATTATAGGCACAGAAGCTGATGCCTCTACTTCTTTATCTTCATTTGGATTTGGGAAAATTTTATTTTCCGTTATACTACACTATGCGTTAAAATCTTTTTTGAAGTCTGTTTGCTTTTGAGAACTAGCTGCCCCATTGGATGACAATTGTGGTAGGGGCATGCTTCCTATACCTTCACTTGGCCACAAAAGGAGTAAGAGTTCTTGAGTTCTGTTTTTATAAAGCAGTAGAATTTTTTGTCTGTGGCCACCAAGAGTCCTCTGATTTTCCCCCAAACTGAAAATCTTGTTAAATGTGAGAAATCCTATGAAGAGTAGCATAAACTTGATATGGATGGCTCCTCCTTGAGTAAACCCAGACAAGCTGGAGCAGGTAGTGTCATTAGGAATAGTTCTGAAAACTGGGTGGTGGGTTTTTAAGGGCAGTTGGATTCACTTTTAGTTTTGTGGCTGAAAGGGTGTTCCCAGCATGCAGATTGTCATCTATGGGTCTCCCCCAGTATAATTTCTTTGTAATTTAGATTTGTTTGGTGTTGGTGTTTCTTGTTTTGTGACCTCAGTCTTGTGCTTTGATAATAAAAGGGTCACAACAATTTCACATCTCCTAATTTGCATGCTACCTCATACCTGGGTCAACCACAACATGCAATTTATTTATTTATTTATAATAATGATCCATGTTTGAGGTGATAGGAAAATTGAGAGGTGTTGTGAAATTTTGTTGTGTTTGTGGAAGGCCTCTTAATAGTATCTTCTAAGAAGTAAAAAGAGTAAGAGTTTGGAGGTGACCAAGTTTTTCTTTCCCTCCAATGTATTGGCCATGCTCATGAATAGTACAAAAAATTACATATTATATGAATCATATTGTATCATGTGAATTGTATGTATCAAACAATACATAGGCATTGGGTTTAAATTGAGTTTTTGCTAAAAAATTTGCTTTAACTTCTGGCCAACAGGTTGTTGAACTTGTTTTTAACACAAAATCCTTATGGAGAGTTTGATTTGCTTGATGTTACATTACACCATAATGTTACATTATTATAATATTATATTAATGTAATCTCAATACAAGAATACAACATTACATTGTTTAGGAAGGTAATGAGATTAACATTACATTATTTTGTAACCTTAGATTATGGTAATGTTAGAAAAAATAAAATTAACCAAACACCTTAATGTCACATCTCCGTAATATGCATCACATCAATGGAACATCACAGCAAACCAAATGTCTCCTCAGGCTATTTGGTTGAGTCCAAGGATAAAAACATGTTTATAAATTTTTTCCCCTACTCTTTATCCCTAGGAAATTTGAACCATCCATTTGACACTTCCCTTTTTCCCCCCTTAGCCTCTCCACTCCCCCAAGCCCCCTTTTTTCCCCCTCTCTTTATTCATTTTGAACTTTTGGATTTATTTCTTACAAATGTTTGCAAATTTCTTTTCTATGCTATAAATAAAGTATTAAATAAATGAAACTGTAACTTTTATTTTATTTTATTTTAATTTTTTTATTGGTCCAAGAAATTGAATGCCAAGATAAAAGTTAAAGAAAAAGTTATTGAAATAGAATAATATGAGGAAATAGTAAATGCTGGAGATGATTATGAGGAAGAAGATGTCGATGATGATATGATTTAGCAAGATGATGATGATGATATTGACTCAGACTAACTCTCCACTCCCCCAAGCCCCCTTTTTTCCCCCTCTCTTTATTCATTTTGAACTTTTGGATTTATTTCTTACAAATGTTTGCAAATTTCTTTTCTATGCTATAAATAAAGTATTAAATAAATGAAACTGTAACTTTTATTTTATTTTATTTTAATTTTTTTATTGGTCCAAGAAATTGAATGCCAAGATAAAAGTTAAAGAAAAAGTTATTGAAATAGAATAATATGAGGAAATAGTAAATGCTGGAGATGATTATGAGGAAGAAGATGTCGATGATGATATGATTTAGCAAGATGATGATGATGATATTGACTCAGACTACGGAGATGAAGTTGATTAGGTATGATGATGAATATGATGAGAGCTAAAATTTTATTTTAGCTCATATGTCATGTATTTATCATTTTTGAGTTTTGAGTTTGATCGATTTGAATATAGATATAATATTTTCAATTTTATTTATTTAGATACTTTTTTAAAATTTTATTGCATAAGTTGTAATGACCACACCCCAACTATATAGATATTATTCGCTTTGAGGCCTATATCCCTCACGGTTTTTGTTCTCTCCCTAAAGCACACAGTAGTGGGGAAAAAGACCTCTACACATTTAAGGGAGACCACTCCTTATAAGCACATCCTCATGTGCTTTCCTAGGTGATGTGAGATTCTATGGATTGTAAGAACCTCTTTTTGCAAGACTCCCTTTTTGAGGTTAAATCTTGAGATTATTTTGGAATAAGAGTGTAATCATAAGGAAATTTTAGTGTTAGAATTATTTGACCTTTCATAATGTTTTTCTGGAGCGTGTAGGAATGGTTGTTGTACTATTTGTGTGTTTGGTTTTGTCCTTCAAGGATATTTAAGATCTGTACTTATGATACTTTGTTATATTTCTTAGAGAGATGGCTCCACCAAGGAGGAACATTGGAATTGTCAATCGAATGCTGAGGCAACCACTAATCTTCAAGCCATTAGTGGCTTAACCAATATAGTGTAACATCATGTAGGAGCCACTAATCTGACTAGTGCTCTGGAGAAGTTTAGAAAGCTTGACCTTCCTACCTTGAAGGGTACAAAGGATCCAATAGGGGCCGATAACTGGCTTAAGGAGCTGGAAAGGCTCTTTAGGGCGATGGTGGTTAGTAATGAGCAACGAGTTATCCTTGCTGTTTTTGTATTGAAATGTGATGCATTAGAATGGTGGGAGTTGACAAAGAGAACACATGGGAGAGACGTTATAACTTGGCAGTGTTTTGTTGAGCTCTTTTGTAAGAGGCTTTTTCCCCCCATTGTTGTGTGCCTGAGGGGGGGAGAACAAAACCGTGAGGGAAATGGGTTTCAAAGCGGACAATATTTACATAGCTGGGGTGGGGTCGTTATATAAGTGATATATTTTTCTAATTAGTTATTAATTAAACATGATCTAAGTTTATGATAAATTCCAATTTATATATGTATATCTTTTATTTTTCTATAAATTTTATGAAGTATTTATTTATCTTAGAATACATGATACAAAAATTTGACTACTATGCTGACAATAATTTTAGGTGTTAGTTGCACAATTCTTTTTAGAAGAGAGGTTATCCTAAGATAATTGTGAGTGTAGCTATTGGTGGTTAAAAAGAATTAAAGTGAGAATAAGGATGACAATGGGGTAGGGTTGAGATATAGGTAGTGTAGCTTGTGACACGTGTAAATTGAGGTATATTTACCATCTTTAGGAGGTGATTTTGTCGATTTTGTCATTGATGAGATAGAATTAAAGAGGAGAGGGATAATGATAAAAGTGTTGAGAGAGAAAGAGAGATAAATGTTTAGGGATTGTAATAGAATATGTATTGAAAACAATTAAGTTATAAATAGGAATTTGTAAAAAATATTTAAATTAAAATGTTAATTTGGTCTTCCGATTATAGGGTAAAGCTTATTTTGGTCCATCAACTATTAGTTAATTTAATCCTTCCAAGTATTAAGGGTCTGTTTGAGATCTGCTTATTTTGCTGAAACTATTTTTTTTTTTTTTCTAAAGTATGTAAATAAAGTAAAAGTTATCTAATAGTAAGTGTGACCCATAAATAGTACTAAAAAGTGCAGTGAGGCTCATAAATAGTAGCAAAAATAAGTTAATAGTAAAATAAATTAGTTTTTTAAGTAGAGCCAAACACACACTAAATATATCAATTTTGTCCCTTCACTTTCAAAATCAAGTCAATTTCATCTTTGCAATTTGTCTTCAATTAAATTTTAATAAAATTAAAAAGAACACATGCTATGTGAAGTTAAACTGCAAAACTAAGTCAATTTGAACTTTTAGTTTTGTTAATATTTAAATAGAGCAAAAATCCAAGGATGAAATTGGCTTAATTTAATAAATTAACATGGTTAATAGTAAAAGGCACCGAATTGACTTTACTCAATAGACGAAAAATTATTTTAGTAATTTAACTAAACATATTTAAACTATATATACACAATCAAGATCGATGCGGTAGGGCATGCAGCTAGGGTGTGCCATTTTTAGTACCATTGTGAGAAGTTTTTTTTTGTGGGGGGGGGGGGGTTGTTAAGGGTAGATTAGATTTACTTGCCATTCGAATAGTTTGCATTTATTGGAAAATATTGTTTAGAAGGAAAAAGTTTTCCTCTAAATTATTTTGGAGGAATCTTATCTAACTAATTATGTGAGGATTGATAAAACTATCATAGTATGTTTAAAGGTTTGGCTTACCTCTAGTATTTTTTTAAAGGAATCTTTTTATGTTTTAACTAGTTGCAAACCCATGCTACACATGGAAACCTATCTGTTTGTGTGGTAGACTCATCTGATTTCAATTTGTGTTACAATTTGATGAAAAAGTTATTGCTTGAATGTGTAATGGCTTTATGGCTTACAAAAAATAACTCAAAAATTCAAATATTAAAACTTCTGAAAGGACATCTTAGAAATTATTTAAACAAAACAAAATATATATGATTACATGATAAACAAATATAAGAGAAAGAATGGTTCAATTTAAAAGAATAATCCATGATTATAACTATTGAAATCTACCAAATAGTTTTAGATATTGGAAAAAAATGAATCTAAAAAAATATAGATTTTCAAAAATTCCAAAAGGTATAAATTTTATATAAAAAAATCAAAAGATTCAGAACTTACAAATTATAGACAAAAAAAGGGTATATATGTGACTACACAATTAGAAAATATAAGAAAAAGATGTGTTATCCTCAAAAGAATAATTCATGGCTATAGTTATTGAAATTTGTCAAATAATTTTAGATATTACAAAAAAATAACTAAAAAAATCTAGATGTTAAAACTTTTGAAAGGCCAAAGAATCATAAGATTCACTTCTTATAGATTATTGAAATAAAATAAAATATATATGACTGCGTAATAGAGAAATATAAGAGAAAATTGATTGTTGAAATCCACCAAATATGTTCAAATATTGCAAAAACTAAAGCAAGATTCAGATGCTACAACTTCTAAAATGCCACACACGCACACACACAATTAAAGAATTAGAAGATTTAGAGCCTAGAAGTTATTGAAACAATTCAAAAATATATATGACTATTCAAAAGAGAAATACATGTTCCTATAAAAAGCAATAAAAAAATGGAATCATAAACAATTATAGGTATAGGGTTTGGTGATTTATAGTTGTATAAAATAAAATAAAATTTTTTTCTCACCTATTAGTTCGTGCTCCTAGCAACCCTACAAAAACAAAAGGAAAAGGGAAAAAAAATCCATGGAAAACCATTAACAAAATTTTTTAATGGGTCTAAACTTTAAACAATGAACAAAAAATAATCATAAACAATCATAGGTACAGGATCTATGGTTAATCGTTATATATTATAAAGCAATAGAGTTAGAAAATCCAGAATAAAAAAAAGAAAAGAAAAAGAGACGTATAAAGATCAATGGTTGTAATACACAATAGTTAATCGTTATATATTTATAAAGCAAAAGAATTAGAAAACCCAGATTAAAAAAATAAAAAGGGACATACAAAGATCAATGGTTGTAAAACCAAGAGAGTCAATTTCATACCAGAAGCCGTTTCGATTTGGCAAAAAAAGTTATGTTTCGGTACCAGTTAATATCGGTGTACCATTTCAAGTTTACTAATATTTTATTATTAAATTAATAAATATTTTATATAATCTATTAAAGATATTGAAAATTGTAATTAAGTCCATCTTGAATTTATTTTTGATGAGAAGTCCATCCCAAATTAATATGCTCAGCTCCAGCCAAGTGTTAAAATTCAATATATATATATATATATTAACTACTAATTTGAGAATGAAAAAAAAAAAAAAAAAATCAAGAAAACAAAGATGATTTGTGTAGGGAGAGTTCTAGGAAAAGAAGAAGATTTGTCAAACAACTGATGAGAAAGAAAGGAGGTTTGCGTTTAATGAGATTGAGGTTTTGTATTATCGGGTTTTAGAAGAAAGAAAATCATAATTTTTATTTATTTTTTTAAAAAACAATTTGACGTGAAAAACTATAGGAGATCTAGAGTTTCGGTTATTAGAGGTTTAAATTACACCCTGTAATTTTAGTTAACTTTTTTAACGTATATTTAAATAGATCTAACGGTTAAAAAAAGACCATCATTATTGCAAATATTATTATTAGGATATCATTAATTACCTTCATTTATTACATTCTAAACCTATCTCTAAATCCAAAAACATTCTAACATCTGACTCTCTCTCTCCCTCTATGTTTTCTCTCTCTCTCACCTCCACCACCATTGTTCCACCTCTACAACAAGCGAACAATGAACAAGGTAGATGAGTAGGTAATTGTTTTGTGGCTGTACTTGCACACTGCAGTTCATAATTTCCATAAGTGTTAATTATTTCCATAATCCAAATAAAGCATTATTTGTTTTGTTCTCCATTTTTTTTCTACGCCCAGCATTAAAATTTCTTTGATTGAATGCGATTGTCCTATTGTCCGATGATTGTCATGGAAATCCAATGGAATAGAAAGAGAGGTGTGTTATAGCTAGGCTGAAGTGAAGGAATATGCTTAGTCCCAAATGAGAATATATAGAGAAAATTTTACCAATCTTTTGAAATTTTACTCATCTTTTAATATTGTGATTAAAAACATGATTTCAATAACGTAGGACTATGTGTACGGCGAGTGTAAAAAATAATGTAGGACTCTCATTAGTCCTTGGCAATGGCTGTTCGACGATTGATGGTTGCATGCTATGTGGACATAGGCTGAGGTCATTGCTGAGGTGAAAGCCTTCGTGTTGGCACTTGGCACTTGGTAACTCTATTTCTATTTGTGACGTCTTTGAATTAGCAAGGTCGCAAGAGTAGAAAATGGCAACCGGTTTTTTTTCTTTTCTTCTGCTGGCAACCTGTAGAGGTGGAACAATGGTGAAGGAGACAGGGAGAGAGAAATAGAGAGAAAGAGAGAGTCAAACATCAAACGTTTTTTTGGTTTAGAAATAGGTTTAGAATGTAATAAATGAGGGTAATTAATGAGATCCTAATAAGAATATTTGTAATAATGATGATATTTTTTTAACCGTTGGATCTATTTAAATCCAACGGTTTAAAAAAGATGTAACTCTAAAGAGTTACACCGGGTGTAACTTGAACCTATCTCTTTGGTTATATATATATATATATTGATGAGAGACTGCCATATTACCTACTAACTAAATAAAACGTGGAGATTAAATCGCATTACCATTTGTTATTGTATACTTAAAACAAAAGGAGAATCTTTTTTAAAATGTATTAGAGATAAGCCAAACCATTGTTTAAACAATTCACTTGACTCATTAAATAAGTTAAATTACATTTTAGTTGTCACATAATGAGTTGGAGGAATTTTTCTCTAAACTAGTTGGAAATACTCCTTGAAGGTTTGTATAAATTGTATAAACGTAATAGTTAAGTTCGTACCCTCTCAAAATATGATTTCACCAAAGAAATATTTCATTAAAAAAAGATTCTTACCCAAACTGTGGATGAAATAATACTCCCCTATGCCCAAAANAAAATCAAACTTACAATTAATAACTTAATATTTGCCACTTGGAAGGTTGACAAACCACATAAATTCATTGATTTGTCCACAACTTTTATTGGGTAGATCGTATACTTTCACTTACTTTTTGAAACATGGGGTACAAATAGGCAATGAAATAAAAGAGTAGGGTAAAAAAGAGAAAGCAAAAGATAGAAAGAGAAGCTAAAAGAAAGAAACGACGAAGACACCATTACAAAGAGTTGTTGATGCTGACGAAAAGGAGAGGAGAAAAATAACACAACAACGAAGAAGAAATTGAAGGCGCTTGTGGCTGGGTTTGAAGTGCATTTCCTATACCGGCTGGAAGCACAAATACCATCCGAAATGGCCGGTACAAGCGGAACCATCTGGTATTAATTGAAACATCCGGTATTTAAACCGGTACATTTTAAGACCTTTTTGGTACCGGTTTGGTGACCGGTACAAATGTTTTCAGCTATACCGGCTGGTACGGTATGATTTTCACTTCCTTGTGTAAAACTCAATCTTTGGTACCGTGTTTAAATGGAATTTCAGATGCTTGTCCTATGTCCCATCAAGTCTTCTGGGAAATAAGTACGTTTATTTGGGTGTTATGCTTTGGCATTAATCTTCTTCTTTGCACCTCATCCTTAGCTTAGAGAAA
Organism: Quercus suber; assembly: GCF_002906115.3. Taxonomy (NCBI): domain Eukaryota; kingdom Viridiplantae; phylum Streptophyta; class Magnoliopsida; order Fagales; family Fagaceae; genus Quercus; species Quercus suber. The sequence continues at coordinate 983,375 of NW_027069630.1, read as the reverse complement.
TAAAGCAAAGACTTACAAAGTCAAATAGGAAAACAAAGATGGCTTGTGTAGGTTAGCCTGCAGATTGGGAATGGGAAAACAAAGATGATTTGTGTAGGGAGAGTTCTAGGAAAGAAGAAGATTTGTCAAACAACTGATGAGAAAGAAAGGAGGTTTGCGTTTAATGAGATTGAGGTTTTGTATTATCGGGTTTTAGAAGAAAGAAAATCATAATTTTTATTTATTTTTTTAAAAACAATTTGACGTGAAAACTATGAGGAGATCTAGAGTTTCGGTTATAGATGGTTTAAATTACACCCGTTAATTTTGAGTTACACTTTTTACCGTTATATTTAAATAGATCTAACGGTTAAAAAAAGACCATCATTATTGCAAATATTATTATTAGGATATCATTAATTACCTTCATTTATTACATTCTAAACCTATCTCTAAATCCAAAAACATTCTAACATCTGATCTCTCTCTCCCTCTATGTTTCTCTCTCTCTCTCACCTCCACCACCATTGTTCCACCTCTACAACAAGCCGAACAATGAACAAGGTAGATGGAGTAGGTAATTGTTTTGTGGCTGTACTTGCACACTGCAGTTCATAATTTCCATAAGTGTTAATTATTTCCATAATCCAAATAAAGCATTATTTGTTTTGTTCTCCATTTTTTTCTACGCCCAGCATTAAAATTTCTTTGATTGAATGCGATTGTCCTATTGTCCGATGATTGTCATGGAAATCCAATGGAATAGAAAGAGAGGTGTGTTATAGCTAGGCTGAAGTGAAGGAATATGCTTAGTCCCAAATGAGAATATATAGAGAAAATTTTACCAATCTTTTGAAATTTTACTCATCTTTTAATATTGTGATTAAAAACATGAATTCAATAACGTAGGACTATGTGTACGGCGAGTGTAAAAAATAATGTAGGACTCTCATTAGTCCTTGGCAATGGCTGTTCGACGATTGATGGTTGCATGCTATGTGGACATAGGCTGAGGTCATTGCTGAGGTGAAAGCCTTCGTGTTGGCACTTGGCACTTGGTAACTCTATTTCTATTTGTGACGTCTTTGAATTAGCAAGGTCGCAAGAGTAGAAAATGGCAACCGGTTTTTTTTCTTTTCTTCTGCTGGCAACCTGTAGAGGTGGAACAATGGTGAAGAGACAGGGAGAGAGAAATAGAGAGAAAGAGAGAGTCAAACATCAAACGTTTTTTGGTTTAGAAATAGGTTTAGAATGTAATAAATGAGGGTAATTAATGAGATCCTAATAAGAATATTTGTAATAATGATGATATTTTTTTAACCGTTGGATCTATTTAAATCAAACGGTTTAAAAAAGATGTAACTCTAAAGAGTTACACCGGGTGTAACTTGAACCTATCTCTTTGGTTATATATATATATATATTGATGAGAGACTGCCATATTACCTACTAACTAAATAAAACGTGGAGATTAAATCGCATTACCATTTGTTATTGTATACTTAAAACAAAAGGAGAATCTTTTTAAAATGTATTAGAGATAAGCCAAACCATTGTTTAAACAATTCACTTGACTCATTAAATAAGTTAAATTACATTTTAGTTGTCACATAATGAGTTGGAGGAATTTTTCTCTAAACTAGTTTGAAATACTCCTGAAATAATACTCCCCTATGCCCAAAAAAAAAAAAAAAAAAAAAAATAATAATAATAATAATACTCCCCTCTTTTAAGATTTATACATGAGTATTAACATTCTCTTCCTTGAAGTATTTATAATAAATAATTTTTTTTTTAAATGTATTATGTTAGTAATTTTTATTTCTTAAAAATTGGTGAAGATTTAATTGTTGCATTTAAACAAATCTTGAGCGGACAGTATTATATCATGACACGGTTGGTTTGGGTGGACTGTCATTTTGGAAAAACCTCAAGGAAGGTTGGTTTAATTTATCTTCTTTTTTTGGACGGAACCCTTTGGGTCCTCTCTTTATCAAGCTAAATACGGATGGTAGTGTGGGTGATAATATTGGGTAAGCATTAGTGGCATATTGGATCACAGGATTCACCCATATCATTTGAGCATATAAAAAAAATACACAGAGTTATGGATCATCAGTCATCAGACTTGGTCTCTTCACATAAGTTGACAATTGGGTTACAAGAGTGTCATATTGAAAGTTGATTTTGTACTAAAATTTTATCAATTCAAATGGTGATTTTCTTCTTATCTTGGCATCGTTAGTTTTGGATTCCAAGGAGTTGTGGACTTACCATAGAGGGTGCCTTAACTCACGTACCATGAGGTCAACCAATGTGACAACCTTCAATAATTCTAGGACTAGACTCTTTCACATTCTTTACCACAATCACATAAAGAATAGTTGTGAAAAAGAGTATGGTAAAATTTGTCACCCTAGAATAACTAAAATTATCACTTGTTTTCGCCTGTGTAAAGAAGTGCAACAAGGTGTGTGTAATAAACATTATTATTTTTTTTTCTTTTTAAAAGTGTGATAAACACTATTTTGGCAAAAAGGGGAAGATCTCCCTTGGACAGGAGATTCCTTTAAATTAGTTGGGGTTTATTAGAAAAAAAAAAAAAAAAACCCCTCTATTTACAACAAAAGAAACCAAAAAATAAAAATATTAAAAAAAAATCTCGTGTAGTGGGGACCATTATAAAGGTGTTTGAGTATCGCAACTCTCCAACTGTCGAGATGGAGAAGTTATACCCTGCATCAGGTATAAGCTTCTGTCTCACTTTTGGTCGGTTCCACTCCTTAGTGGAAACCCACCAATTGTGAGAGAGAGGAAATATATACCCAGTGCAAGGTATATTTTTCTGTCGAGATGACTTATAAGAATTGTGCGCAAAGATTAAAAAGAAAGGTTGATGGACGTTTCAAGTCTTTCGAAATCCGCCTAACTTAAGAGATAATTTTGTAGTGCCAAGCATACAAATGCAAGTGATTTATATTAACTCCTAACAATAAACAGTAAACAAATTATCGAAGTTTGAGAACAAGGGATGATAGTGAAAGGAGCTCTTAAATAAATTTTTAACGGCTCATTTTCACTCTTGACAAAACCCTCCCAAACTAAAAGTAATCTCTCTTTTTCTCTCTCACAGCAAACTCTTCTGTACTTTGTTTGATTTCCCAGAAAACCAAGTATCAATGAAATAAAAATTCCGTTTTAAAAAGTGTTCACAAGTGAAGAGGAAGAAAATTGGAGGTGACGGATCTCCTTACATGGACTTGTCGATACTGGACAAATGGGCTAATAGTGAACGGATCCTATGTGAACGAACATAGGGTGGATGGATATAAGGGCCACGTGGCACTTAACTGATCTTTATTTGGTCTTAAAGAAACTCTAAATGGAAACGACTTGCGTCTCATGATTAACCCTAGTCCATAGAATCCCAATATGAATAAAATTCTAACATGATGAGAATTCTGGAATATATGTGCGTTAATGGAGATCTATAAGGAAAAGACTTATTACGCAAGTCTTGGGAGTTTGGCTTTACACTACTATAAAAACCCAAAGACCTTCAGAAAATAAGTACGCATAATTTACTCCAGCTCTAGCACTTTAGAGTTGTAAAAAAAGTTTTATAACTTAACCTTCAGAGGGTCTTTGGCCGGTATCACACCGGTACTCTCCTAGGGTTTTTCCCTTCTTGTTGTACAAGGATTGTTTCGAACGTGCGAGGACCGTGTGGCTTATTGGTGATTTCATGACATCATCAGTTGGCACCGTTTGTGGAAAACGACTGCAATTTGTAGGCTATAACATCATCTTTCGGACAGAAAAGTTGCGTGGTACTCACTGGATCGATGGCAACCACAACCAACAATCAAGGTGACAAACCGCGACCTACTGCCCTGGAAAGGCAAATCCAAACCCTTACAATAGTAGTGGAACATCTCACCAAACAGAATCATGACCTAGAGGAACAGCTGCGCCAGAGGAATGTGGTGATGGATACCCAAGAGGAAGACCAAGAGGGCATTAGTACTGAGCGAAGGAACCATGAAGGGCCGGAAGGAAGTAATGCCCCAAGTAGGCCGGAATGATAAGGCACAAGCCGGCCCTCCATTACGAATATGGCCCTATCTCACATAGTTGCCGAGATGTAGATGATGAAGGAGTGGATGGATCTTATAATGAACGCCTTCAGTGGACAGGTGTCTAGTGACCTCGATGACCTAGTCCACTGGAAGGACTCACCATTCACATCGTCCGTCACTTCGTTCCCCCTCCTACCAAAGTTTCGTATGTCGTAGGTGGAAAACTACGACGGATCCAAGGACCTCTAAAATCACCTAGAGTCTTTCATAACCCTAATGCACCTACAGGGGATACTAGATGAGATCATGTGTAGAACCTTCCCTACCACGCTGAAAGGATTCGCGAGGATTTGGTTCAGTAGGTTGATGCCCAACTCCATCAGAACCTTCAAAGAGTTAAGCGCCTAGTTCGCCTCACACTTCATCGGTGGACACAGGTACAAGAAGTCCACTGTGTGCCTAATGAACATTAAGCAGCGAAAGGACAAGACGCTGAGATCCTACATCACCTGTTTTAACAAAGAAGCTCTCTCGATCGATGAAGCTGATGATAAGGTACTAGTGGCCACCTTCACGAATGGACTACAAAAGGGTAAGTTCTTGTTCTCCTTATACAAGAACGACCCAAAAACTATGTTAGATGTGTTGTACAGGGCAACCTAGTACATGAATGCAGAAGATGCATTGCTAGCCCGAGAAGAAAGGCCCAAGATGAGAGAGAGACAAGACGACATATGGCATGACAAGGGACTAAAGAGGGTAAGGACCGGAGAACAACGGGAGGATAGGCGCTTGAAACCCCATACGGGGAAGTTCACAAGATTCACCCCGCTGACCGCCTCGATCGATCAAGTCTTGATGATTAGCTGATGTTGAAGTCACTACTACCAAATTCCAAAGGTAATATAAAGAAAGTTTTTTTTTTTTTTTTAATATCTGGAGTTAACAATTTGGATAATATATCCAAATGCACTCTTTGTTGATTGAATTAATTAAAAAGGATTGCTGTTGAGTTTTTCCCATGTGGGCTCCACTAAACTTTGGCAAGTAGAAAGTTTCTTTGAAGTGTGAAAGCCTATAATATAGTAATTTAAAGAACCCAATAGTAGAGAGAGAGAGAGAGAGAGAGAGAGAGAGAGAGAGAGAGAGAATGAAAAGTAAAAGAAAAATAAGACCTAATTGGCGCACCATAAGTGTTGCTTTTCCGGGCTTGTTTGCAACTTGAAATTCTACAAGAACTAATACCATAACTGCCACAGTAATTTATAACCAAGCTCATCTGCAATAAGAAACTGACTAAATTTAAAGCTATGTTTGACTTTTAGCTCAGGCATGGTTAATGAGAAAAAGTTAAAACAAGACTCAAAAGAGAGAAAATATAAAGGAATTTGCGAGTGAGATGATCTTCTTGTTGATGATGCTATTAAATCACCAATAAGCCACACGGTCCTCGCACATTTGAAACAATCCCTGTACAATAAGAAGGGAAAAACCCTAAGAGAGTACGGTGTGGTACAGCCAAAGACCCTCCGAAGGTTAAGTAAAACCTTTTTTACAACTCTAGAATGGCAAAGCTGGGGTAAATTATGCGTACCTGTTTTCTGAAGGTCTTTGGGTTTTTATAGTAGTGTAAAGCCAAACTCCCAAGACTTGCGTAACAAGTATTTTCCTTATAGGGAAGATCTCTATTAATGCGCGTATATTCCAGAATCCTCCTCATGTTAGAATTCTATTCATATTGGGATTCTATGGACTAGGGTTAATCATGAGACACAAGTCGTTTCCATTTAGGGTTTCTTTGAGACCACATAAAGATCAGTTAAGCCTTACTGGCCCTTTATCCATCCACCCTATGTTCTTCACAAGGATCTGTTCACTATTAGCCCATTTGTCCATATGCAAGTCCATGTAAGGAGATCTATACCTCCAATTTTCTCCTCTTCAGTTGCCTCCTCAACCCATGGGTCAGTGACGTATGAATGGAAGGACCGTGGGGTGACGGTTCAATCCGGCCTCTAGAGGAATATTCGCATCCTTTATAGGCTGTCCTAGATCATTAATGATGAGGACACATGGCGTTTACTGAGTGCTCGCTCACTGGGATCGAAGCATCTCTTCGTCTTCCATGTCGTTCCCTCTATAGAAACCAAACTCTCTTCCTCTCATTCCTTTACTTTACTACTGAAATCTACGATCAGAGCGCACCCGTCATCACTGTTAGACGATCATACCATTCAGTTGCTGCATCCGTCATCAACACCTCTTATCATTCAATTCCAACCAAGTAAGCACTCTTTCCCCTATACTTAAATTTTTCATGCACTTTTATTTCTAGAGTTGGTACTACCGTCATCCATTATAGACCCGTTAATGTCTTTACGATTTACCGTCACGTGAAGGTCATGTCTAGTGCATCAAGTAACCAATCGTTTGTCCGCAACGGGGCAGGCTATGATGAAGTGTACCATCAGGTCATAAAGACCATGACAATCTGAGTGAAGAAAGGAGTCCATCAGTCAGTTCTCCTTCCTTAAGGGATGAGGGTTTGGAGACAGAAAGGCCAGAGGATGACTATAGTGAAGGCTAGATAATGCTGGCCCCCAATTCAATCCATCGTGGGTCCTAATAGGACTTAGGGAGTTCATCATGTTACCCATATGGATGGTCAACGATTTTAATTCCTCGATCAAAGAACCTCACTTCAAAACACTTAGGGCCAAGTACCAAATACCTGACAACATACCTATTGTCTGCCTTACAAGTCGGAGAAATGCCATTATGATGTTGTTGAAGGTGTTGGGGAATACGAGCAAATGCTGAAGGCAGGGCTCAGATTTCCCTTAAGTTCACTCCACCGTCAACTCCTGCAACACTTAGGCTGTCCATCAACCAAATTTCCCCAAATGCTTGAAAAGTCTTCCAAGGCGTGGAGGTTTTGTAGGGGCGATGTCCAACGGTGCCAGGAGGTTGACGGCTGTAGGAATTCCTACATTGTTACCATCCTGATGAGATTGCCCAGTCAAAGGGCATGTATAGCTTTGCGCTTAGAAGCCCTTTATTAAGGCTCGTGTGTTGAGACTCCTGACTCCAACAGGGACTGGAAGAGTGATTATTCTTTCATGGAGGGTGACAAATGGATGTGTCATCCTAGCGACACTGAATACATGCCCGTCAACACAACGTGGGGCATATTGCCTCCGTCTGGTATGTATCCGTCTATATTTTGTTCAATTTCTATTTAACGTGTTGCTCTAACCATCATTTTTCGCAGTTCACGATCGTCCACAAGTCTCATTAGAGCAGTGGAGTTTTTTAGGAAAAAAAATCTTAGCAAGTCCAAGCTAGAGGAAAGGATGTCGTCCAAGCTAGTTACCCTAGATACGATCTACTAGTACTGCGATGGACTAGAACCAACTCTAACCGCCCGTCGATATGACGCTCAAGTCCGTCAATGTAAGTCCGTCACCCCATCTTTAGGTTCCTTGGCTTTTACTATTTCACTCTAACCATTCGTCTTCCTATGTGTAGAAATGGATGCTACCAAGAGAATGGCCATCATCAAACAACAAGCAGCCAAAAAGGAGGAGGTGAAAGGGCAACTTCCTAAGGAGACGAGTTCGTCCAACCCGTCTATAAAAAGAAAGCTACCGCAGAAGCAAGGTCGCCTCCCTAAGAAACCTAAAATCATTTTGGAGCCCGCCGTGGGGCTAGAGGCTAAGGGTACAAGACGGTTACCCCTGCCAAACATAGAGCTGGAAAGGGCTTTATGAAAGGTCCATCTACTGCCCAAAAGAAGGCATTTGTCCTCCTTCACAAAGACTCTAAATATGCCTTGGAGAAACTTTCATCCATCATAACGTCGAAGACTATGAGGACTTAAGTAACCATGCTACGGAAGCCATGGGAGAGACGGGGCTCTTTTGTGTTGCTCAGGTAAGTCATGTCTGTCTACTTACTATCCCTCTCGTTCATTTACCTCTGTCACTAACCACCTCTATTTTCAGGCGATGTTGATGATGAAAGGGCTAATGGATGGTGCCTAAACCATGAGACAGCGTTGGACCATATACGGGAGAAGGCGAGGTCGACGAAGGATGAAATGAATGAGCTGAGGGGCTAGAAAATGGTCCAAGAGAAGAAGCTTGCTCTGTTAGAGGAAACCAAGGACGTGCTTGAGAAGTAGATGGAGGAGTTGAAGCAAGTCTTGGAAGACAAGGAGAAAGAGATCCGTGAAGCCAAGGACTAGCTCCATCAAGCGAAGGACAAAGCCATACGAGAATATCGTGACTCCGACACCCTTCTGGCCAAGCTTGGAGAATCCTTTGCTGAAGACTTCGATGATGCTCTCTATCAAGTCAAGACCTCCTATCCTGACCTGGACATGTCTCATGTTAATATCAATACCCAGGACCAAACCTCCGTTCAGCCTGTCCATTTCAAGAGTACCAATGAGCTTTTTGCTGATGCCCCGTCAACAACCCTCATGGTGACGGAGGAAACATTGTTGAGAGCCAAGGGAAAGCAGATGATGATCAGGCCATCGTTTTGGGGACCTAGTGGTTGAAGAAAATAATGAAACCTCTGTTCAAATTATGTAGTTTTTTTTTTTTAGTTATTTGGAGAACAATTTTAAGTTGTTTGTAAACACTTTTCAGATTTTTGAGTAATTTAAAACTTACTCTTTCTGTCTGTTTACTTATATACTTGTCAATTATTTTGTTTATTGGATTGATTTGAGTGGATCCGTCCTCTTGAATCCGTCCATCATATCTTAAAGGGCTTAAAAGTCCGTCTACTGTATGTTGACCGTCCCATAAGAGGCCATTTTATGGACTTTGAAAATAAAAAGTCTATATTAATAATAGACCCATCCACTTTGAAGGCACGTAATTCATCCAAACTTGTGGACCCATCCTTTCTTTAACTTGTGTTGAATCTGTTTATGTGAACCTTAATAATTGTCATCCTTTAGGATGAGTCCATCCACTAGTTCACTTGAACCCGTTCACTATGTGAACCATCCTTTCAAGGACTTGTAATACTAATTCAAACTTTATGTTGAATCCGTTTACTTTGTGGTCATCCTTTCAAGGACTTATAATATTAATCTATTATGTTGAACCCATTCACTATGTGAACCGTCCTTCCAAGACTTGTAACATTAATCCAACTTTATGTTGAATCCGTCCACTATGTGAACCATCCTTTCAAGGACTTGTAATATCAATCCAACTTTATGTTGAATCCGTTCACTATGTGAACTATTTATCATCCTTCAGGATAAGCCCGTCCACTTATGGGCTTGTTGTTGATTCAACGTAACCCGTCCATTTTGCAGACTTATGGGGCTCCCAATTGGAGTTCGTCTACTTTTACAGATCGAATCCGTCCATTTTGCGGACTTTTAAACTTCTCCTTCTTATGGACTTTGTCTATAGGAATATATATATATATATATATATATATATATAGAAAAGGTGATTCTGAATAACTCCTCTTATTATGATGGTAATTCATGCGTAGAAAATGTCTTAGAAAAATAAACAAAAACTTGCCGTTTAGGCTTAAAAGGAATTGTAGATAATAAAAATTATAAAACTAGAAAGAAATAGATTGGAAATGAGGAGTATTGCTGCTCGTCTACTGCTAGTAGCCTACTGGTAGTATTTCTTCAGGTGCTCCGTATTCCATGGATGATGTAGCTTTCGCCCGTCCAAGGTTTCCAGGTGGTAGGTCCACTTTCTATGCCACGACGCAATTCTATATGGTCCTTCCAATTAAGTCCCAGTTCCCTTGTGAGGTGTCTCTTATGGTGCCCATTACCTTCCTTAGGATAAGATCTCTACCTTGGAAGTCANTTGGTTGCCTGATTAGGTTGCCAAATTTTTGACATTTGTCGTAAGCCTTGACATATGCATGGGCATCCTTCTGCATGGCTGGCCAATAGTATCCGACCCTGATTAGCTTGTGCACCAACGAGTGCGATCTCGAGTGGTTCCCATAAATTCCCTCGTGAACTTCTCTTATAACATAATCTACTTCTTTAGGGCTGAAACACCTTTGGTAGGGTCGAGAGAAACCTCTTTTGTAAAGAACGTCTTTGATCAAGACGAAGCGGGCAGTTTGGACCTTTAATTTTTTGGCAGCGTCCTTCCCTTCTGGCAGCATGCCCTCCTTTAAGTAAGACACTGTTGGTGTTGTTCAGTGGTTCTCAGATCCTACCTTCTGCACATTGATGCAGTCTATTAGTGGTGAAATCTGAACGAAGGATAGTACCTGATTGGGGATGACCATATGTTCTATTGACGCAGCTTTAGTGAATCGGTCGGCATGCTCGTTCTCATCCCTAAGGATTTAATTGAACTTTGCTTGAAGATTGTTGATCCGGTCCTTCACCTATTCCAGGTACTTTTTCATCTGTTCATTCCTGTAGTCGTATTCTTCGTTAACCTGACTTATCACCACTTGGAAATCGCAATAGAAGACCATATTTCAGCTCTTGCGGCTTTGGCGAGGTCTAGTCTTACTACTAAGGCTTCATACTCTGCTTCATTGTTGGTCGTAGGGAAATCCGGACGGACCATGCATTTGATCTTATCCCCTTTCGAGCTATGGAGTATCACACTAGCTCTGCCTGCTTGCTTATTAAAGGATTCGTCTCTGTGTATGCTCCATTATAAGACCTCTTCTACCCCCTGTCCTTCTGCGTTGGTGAACTCTACAATGAAGTCGGCGACCACCTATCCTTTAATGGTAGTTCGAGGGCAATATTGTATGTCGAACTCACTTAATTCAATTGCCCATAGTGCCATTCATCTGGCAGCCTTAGGATTACTCATTCCTTGCCTTAGAGGTTTGTCTATTAGGGCGATCACTGTGTAAGCTTGGAAGTAGGGCTTAAGCTTGCGAGCTGCAGTGACTAAAGTGAAAGCAAGCTTCTCCATTGGTGGGTATCTTTCTTCTGCACCTCGGAGTGCACAACTCGTGTAGTATACGGGTTTTTATACCTTACCCTCTTCCCTGACTAACGTTGCACTAACGATCGCTGAGGATACTACTAAGTAGAGGAATAATTCCTCCACTGGCTGGGAAGGACGCAGCAACAGAGGAGATGAGAGGTAGGTCTTTAGGTCTTCAAATGCCTGTTGACATTCAGCCGTCCATTCAAAGGATTTCTTCAGTGTGTAGAAGAAATGCAGAAATTCGTCTATTGCTCTTGACATGAACCTGTTCAATGCAACTATTTTTTCGTTGAGGCTTCGTACTTCTTTAACGCTCCTCGAGGGTGCCATCTCTATTATGGCCCGGATCTTGTCCGGGTTGGCCTCGATACCTCTCTAAGATACCATGAACCCCAAGAACTTTCCTGCCGTAACTCCAAAGGTGCACTTGCCTGGATTAAGCTTCAGGTTATAGGAGCGAAGGGTGTTGAATGTTTCTCTGAGATCTTTCAAGTGGTTTTCCTCCTTTCAGCTTTTTACCAACATGTCGTCAGCATAGACTTAGACATTTCTCCCAATCTGTTGTGCGAACATCTTGCTCATAAGCCTCTAGTACATTACGCCTGCATTTTTGAGGCCAAATGGCATCACTGTACAGCAGAAGAGGCCTTGGCTAGTGACAAACGAAGTCTTCTCTTGATCTGCTTTGTCCATTCTAATCTAGTTGTATCCCCAAAAAGCATCCATGAAGCTTAACAATTGGTGTTGAGCTGTAGAGTCTACTAGAACGTCGACCTGCGGGAAGGGGTAACTATCCTTAGGGCAGGCCTTGTTGAGTTCTGTGAAATCTACGCACATCCTCCACTTCTTCATTGGCCTTCTTGACCCCATTACCAGTTTGCTAGCTAGTTGAGGTAGTAGACCTCCTTAATGAAGTTCGCCTCCTACAGCTTGCGGACTTCTTCTGCTATAGCTTGGTCTCGTTTTAGGGCGAACACTCGCTTCTTCTGATGAATGGGTGTAAAGGTGGGCAACACATTCAGTCTATGCACCATAATGGAGGGATCTATCCCTGACATGTCTTCATGACTCCAGCAAATACGTCCCGATTATCTTTGAGGAAGGTTCATCAATGCTTGGCAAACCATCGAGTTGGCGAGGGTACCAATCGTCGTTGTTCGATCATTTCTGGAGTCATTGAAGGGTATCTCTTTGAGCTCTTCCACGGGTTCTGTGATCGTCTAATATTCTTCTATGTTCATGGCCTAGAGGTGGTCATCCATCTCTATCATTGCTATGTAGCATTCGCGCGCAGCTACCTGATTTTGTGCAACTCCACTACTCCATAATCCATGGGAATTTGATCATCAATTGGTCAATTGAGGTTACAACCTTCCATAAGTTGAGGGTAGACCGCCCGATGATGGCGTTGTAAGCAAACAAGCAGTCGACCATAAAGAAGGTTACGTCCTTATTGATCTGTTGGGGTAGTCGCCTATTGTCACAGATAATGTGACTGCACCAAGGGGGAAAACACGTGTTCCTCTGAATCTGATGAGCGGAGCATTTGTTGGAATCAATCGTTCTTTATCAATCCTCATCTGTTGGAATGTTGGGTAATAGAAAATGTCAGCCGAGCTGCCATTGTCGACCAGAATTCGGTGTATATTGTAATCTCCTACTCATATGCTAACTACGAGCGCATCATCATATAGGTGGTGAAGACGTCGGGTATCTTCCGAGAACCCGATGACAGGATTGTCCATCCGTGCCATCTTTAGTATGGAACCTGTTAATTGGACGTTCTGTACCATCCTTAGGTAAGTTTTTCTAGCCTTTTTGGATGACCCAGTGGTCATCGTGCCCCCTACAATCATTCTAATGTCCCCTATGGGCGACTTGGGATGCTCATTCTCCCGTTGGGGAGCTTGCTCCTATAGTTGATCCGTCCTTTCCTTACTGACGAACCTCTGCAACTTTCCTTGCCTGATAAGGGCTTCGATTTATTGCTTCAAGTCGTAATAGTCAGATGTATCATGGCCGTGATCACGGTGGAATCGGCAATACTTGTCCCTAGACCTCTTATTAGGATCTCCCTTTAGCTTGCCATGAAAGGTCAAGGTTCTTTCATCCTTAATCTGGCAAAAGTATGTCATTTTAATACATCAAAAAGCCTATTTTATTATTTTAGCACATCATTTTACAATACACTCTATTCTTCAATTCGATACATTAAAAAAGAATATATATATATATATATAATACATTAATAGCATATTAACACAAAACTCATCTAATATACAAAACACAAACCAGTGGTAGTGGCCACCAACCAAGAACCAACAACCACCGCCACAACCACCAAATCCTCTACAACTCAAAACAAACACAACCAAATTCAGCCAAATACCCACAACAAACCCACAGCTACTAACAACAAGTCAACCACCACAAACCGATAGCCACAATCACGAGAATTCTCCAACCAATTTCAAATCCAAAAATTGAAAAAAAAAAAAAAACCCAAATCCTCCAACAAAATAGAAATTAAAAGAGAGAGACAAGGTTGTGGTTGCTATCATAGTGGGTCTCCGTCGTGGGTTGTGGGTTGCCTTCTCTGTTGTGGGAGGGACACCTAAAGAGAGAAAGGGAAGAAAAAGAAGATGAGAAGAAAGAAAGAGTGATAGAAAAAAAAGAAAAAAGAAAAAAGAAAAAAGAAAAAAAAAGAGGGAGAGAGAGAGGTTGTCTGAGAGAAAGAAGAAAAGAGACACAGTCTGGAGAAGAGAGAAAAAAGAAAGAGAGAGAAGAAAGAAAGTCAGAGAGAGCAGAGAGAAAAAAATAAATTTTTTATATAGCATTTGTGTTTGTATCATTCCAAATTTGTAACGGTATTGTTCATCTATGCCAAATTGTTTGGCATTTAGAACACCTCATGTGAGAGATTTTTTTGGTGTTTGGTGTGCCAAATGCCAAATATTTGGCATTTGACACACCTAATGCTAGTGCTAAGCTAACTTTCTAATGCCAAAATTCACCAAACTTAATATCTTAAGTGGGTTTATGTAACTTTTTCTTTTCATATAGAAAAATGTCATTTTTGGAGTCAAGATAGCATTTTTTGTGTGAATAAATTGTTAACGTTATGGTGATTTCATAGTAGGAACTTACGTGTTTGAATTATGAATAACATGAATGACTAACAATATCAGTTGTATTTGTAAATAAAATGTTTGTTTGTTTTTGTCTTTCAAAATAAAACTTGCAATCTAACTCAAATGAACCTCTCAATTATACATTTCAATGTAAAGGAAGATATGTAACGCTCATCAAGATGCTTAAGGGACCTACTAGGGCTAACGATGATCACGAAGATAGTTTAGTTTTGTCGAAGAATGTTGGAAACAGTAGCTTCCAAGTTGCGACACTTGTAAATGCTGTTGCAGGTAATGGCCTCTACACTTTGCTTTATGTAAAATATGTTGCTATTATAAGTACTTATTTTCCCTTAAATAAGTTTGTAATCTTTTTATTTTCCCTCTCTCTCTTGTTTTCATGAAGAGAAAATTTCCCATTTCTATAATCATTCCTTGTCACTTGAAAGATTCATTTATAATGTGGAAAGTTTAAACTAATTTATCATTTGTATCCTTATTCTGTGTTTATTTTTGATAAATTATCAATTCTCCAAAAAATTTAAATTATTAAAAAATAATGAATTTAATTATTTAACTATAGGTCTAACACTCCTATATGTGGGCCTAAACTCCCTCCTCAATAAGTGGGGCCCATCTCAAAAACAATAAAAGTAATAAGAAACTAAACTCCCTTGGCTGTACCATATACTCTTTATGACAACCAAATTTCCCACAAGTAATGGTAACTAAGCTAGAGATGAATATAAACTAAAGTGCCAATATTGTCAAGGGCGGGTGGGAATCTTATTCAACAATAGACATATAAGAAAAGGGTGCTCATTGATTTCCAGTTTTACACATCTCTGACTTTTTGCTCCCTCTGTTTCAAGTTTAAGAAAGAACCATATGCCCCTCTCCTCCCTTCGCGTTAATTTCTTCTTTCTTTTTGTCTAAACATTAGGTATTCTTTTATATAAAATAATATTTTATTTTATTTTTATGTAACAGGAGCGTATATCAATTTATACAAATACCATTTTTTATGTTTAATTTTCTTTTCTATCAAACAAAAAGTTTTTCTATCATTTCACCTTTTTCATGTCCAACCAAATTCACATAAAGAAAAATTAAATCCTTTCTATGTCCAACATTTTCTATTCCCCCATTCTTCCATTCCCATCCTTATACTGATTTTCCTTGCATGTCATCATTATTTACATTATCCTCATATTGTGCACGCCATTGTCAACTTGGGTCTATAATACATTAAATTCGGGAATGCAGGTCACCATTGCATTGATTCACTTTGGTGAGGTGCTGGTATAACGTATGTTCGGTGCATGAACAGGAATATACACGTGGTCAACAACTATTTCATGCAGTGGGAGATGTATGTTGTTGGTGATTTAGTTTCTGGGTTTTACTTTCTACTGCTCTGCTATACCCTAACGCCAATAATTTTTTTTTTTTTTGTTTTTTTTTAAGAATCAATGTCACTTATTTATTTATATGTTGGTAGATATATATTTGATTTGGATCTGTTCATTTTCTTCCTTTTCAAGATTTGGGTTTTGCTTCCTCAAAAAATGAATTTTTTTTTTTTTTTTTTTTTAATGAGGATGTGCAAATGAATGAGTGCAATTATGTAACATCATTATTCCATATATAATTTCAATTTTTAGGTATATTAGAGTCTAATTCTAATTGGACCCAAGAAAAATACAACTCTAGCCCCCTCCATCAAATCTACCCAAATGAACAAGTTAATGATTATTTAGTTGTTAAAGAAATGTAATATTTTTTTTACTTATTAGAAATAGGACATGAAAGTTGCATTATGTCCATTTTCCTTTGATCAACTTAATAATTATTTAAAATATATCATTATTACTAATATTTTTGACTTTTTTTTTCACATAAAGTAAAATCTTATGATTATCGATTCGATTCTATGATTTACTCTATGAGGACCTCTTATAGGTCCTGTTTAGGATCTCAATTTTAATAACCTTGGGTTTACTTGTAAATTACAAATATCTACTAGAAACATATTCATATAGATAATGTTTAATAGATCATGTTTAGGATCTCAATTCTTTTATAGATCATGTTTAATTTATTCATAAATGTTTTTTAATTATAAATATCTACTAGAAAGGTATTCATATAGCTATGAAAATATTTGAAAAAAATCCAAAAAAAAAAAAAAATTAATTGACCAATTAATTGAATCTTAGAGGGATATTTTTTTGTCTTTAAAGTATTAAAATGGATATTTGGATAAATTTTTTTTTTAGTAAATTAGTAATAAACAAAACATAGCAAAAATTTTAGATGAAAAAGATTTCAAAAATTAAATATTTAAGTATAAGAAAATGTTACATTCGCCTAAAGTCCCTTAATACATTGAGTTGAACTTGTTGTCCTGGTTCCAAAATTCAAAGCCACCCTACTTGGTAGCACATGGCTGAAGCCTAAAGGTCTCAATAAGGCAATAAGCACCTTTGAATGAATATTTGGGTCAATACCATTATCCATATTACAGTGGTGAGCTTTTGCCAAATGGAATACTTGCAACCATAGGCCAGTTGATGCATTAAATCCAGTTTATAGAAAAATATTAATACATGAAAATGTTGATGTTTAATATAAATAATAAAAAATGGAACTAAAAGTATTATTTTTAATAATTTCATTGCTAGATTAGTTATTATTATAACGTTTCACTAAAATAAACAAATAATTATACTATTTATAAAAAGTGTTGAATTTTAGTTAAGTTAAAATATTTTTGTATTAATGAAATAACGTAGAGCAGAGGGGTTCATTACACATTACCCAAAAAAAACAAAAAAAAACAATTATATATATAAAGTGCTAGATTTTTATTCAATCTATGTCATGAAAAATTCAATACAAGCAACATTAGAAATACTAAAGCAGTTATATATACACTAAACAACAAACTAGAGAGTGAGGAGACCTTTACCTGACATGAAGATGTGCAAATGTACTACTGGGATTGTATGAGAGTGAGAGGAAGAGATAGACTACAATGATCGGCTTGTATGAGAGTTAAGAGGGGAGTATTGTTCTGCTCTGTAGAATGAGTATGAGAGTTGAGAGAGGAGTAGTGCAGAGTGAGAGAGTATGAGTTGAGAGAGAAGCAATTTTTGTTGACAAAGAGCTTCAGCCAAGTAAGTGACATAAAAAAGTCAGGAGCTTAAGATGTGACCAAGTAAAACTACAAAACCCATGAAAGCATATCAGGCAGGCCAGCTACAGGTAAAACAAAACGTGAAGCTTAGCCTGTCAGTGACATGACCAGATGGGACTAAAGATGGCAGTGTGTTATACAAAACTTGAGTTTCTGAGACTCGAGGTCCACGTAGACGCCACATAGACCTCGAGTCTCAGAAACTCGAGTTCCATGTGGGATGCCACGTGGAACCAGGCCAGGTCAAACTATAAAAACCGAGCCTCAAAGACTCGAGGTATGAGCGCACAACTCGACTTTCTGAGACTCGAGATGCTACTAATCAATATAGTTTCCGAACCGGACCAACTAACTAGATAGTTATAGAAAAAAAAATAGTTACCTATTTCCTCCAAAACTTGAACTCAGTTTTTGGTTTGTAAAAAACAAAGTAACACTCAGACAGTGGGGCCTATATCAGAACAGCTACCCACGTTTCTTCCACACACTGAACCAAACCTGAACATAAAAGAAGAATGCTAATGTAAAAAAAAAAAAAAAAAGGCTTTGATCTTATATAATAAACCCAGAAAATGAAGCCAAAAGATCACAGTTTTAAGGGTTTGGTGTTGATATTTGAAGTTCTGATCCCATATCATAAACCTAGTAAATAACACAAACATCATAAACCTAGAAAATACCCAAAAATCTAAAATAATCTAGTCCGAAAATCAGAGCCAAAAAATACTGTAACAACCCATCAAACTCCACAAAATTTTAACAATAGATGAGACTGAGAGAATCAAGGAGATGCACTTGAGACTGGGGCTAGAACAGGTGGATCTGAAATTAGGGAAGAAGAAATGACTTGATCCCAACCTGATCACTTGCGTATTTTTGAAAATGTGTCGAATCGAAGTGAGTAGAAATCCAATCTGAAATTTGCAAATGAAGAGAGAGAAATGACTGAGGAGTAAGGAGAGCTAGAATATTGGAAGTAATGAAACAAACTAAAGTTTCAGTGCTCCTTTTAGGAAAAACTAGGTGTGGGCTCAAGGGCTCTTCTATTTTTTGGGAAAAAATTAATAATTTTTATCTATTATAATTTTGGATTACCATATTTTCTAATCACAAAAAAAAAAAAAAAAAAAAAAAAAAAAAGCCAAAAGCCCCATCGTTACACTGTTTTAAGTCCGATTGGTGAAATGAAAAATATAAGAAAAAAAAAATAGTTTGTAAATTGCGAGAGACTGATTGACAGTCTATACAGAGAAAGAGAAGGAGAACGAGAGAGAGCGACCGATTGGAACCTTTTTTTGGTAGAAGAGGAAGAATAACCGTTAGATTGTTAAGTTAACGCACCATGGATTAAGAGAGGGGCGTCACCACAAGTTCTGCCATCACCGTAAGCCTTCAGTCGACCACTATCAGACTACCAGAATCTCTACTGGTAAAGTTTTGTTTTAAATTTAAAATTTTAGGGATTTTGGTTTTTATTTGGAGAATCAATTGGGTGTTAATTATGCTTTAGATTGGTATTTTGGGTCAGATTTGGTTTTGATTAAGGGATACGGAGATAGAAGAACCAAGCAGAGTTCATAAGCACCAAGAGAGAGAAGAAATATCTAAGGCCTCGCTAGACTTCGTCTACCAGAGCCGCAAGCACACAGAAAGAAAAAACTGTGGACAATCAACACTGTTAGGCCATATTCGCCACCCAGATCGTCGGAATTGGCACGGGTACAATTTTTTCCCGTATTTTAGATTTGGCCATTGGGTATGAAATGTTACTTTTAATTGAGTTTTTTTTGTTGATATGCTTAGATTTGGTTTGTTTTTGTTTTATTTTTTAGATTACAGAAATCATTAAAAATATTGATTTCAGTTTGGGTACTTCCGTTTCTAATCTTTACAAAACCATTGAGATTAAATAAGTATAGGATTGAAATCATTGGGTATTTCCATTTGTAATATTTATTTTCCTTTTTCAATCTTATTTTAGGTCTTTCTGTCGGAACATCATACACCTAGATAGGAGTTCGTAAGGCACGGAGAGACAGGCTGTATACCTGTAACCGTTAAAGTTATTGTTTTTGGTTTTTTTCCTTTTCGTTTTCAAATGTGGGGATTGAATATGATTTAGATTTGAATTTCTTGGTTGGATTGGTTTAGATTTAGTTATTTCAATTAGATTTGGTTTTGAGTTGGGATTCCATTAGCATGCCGCTGATAGGTAATTTGGCCAGTTGTTAATTTTTAACATTTTAAATTATTGTTGTGTTAGTGCTGGCTTGAATTAGATTGGTTTGGTTTTGAGTGATCATTTACGAAATTCAGTACTATTAGTATTTTTCCTCTTTTGATAATTGAGACTGCTAAGTTTTTGAATTGACAGCACTGATCAGCTTTGCAATGCCTAAGATAGTAAACAATATATAGCCTATATGGTCTATGGTGCTACTTCATTTTAGTGATTTTAGACTGTCCTTGTTAGAAAGTTTGTTTTAGATGGAGGCAAATCAAGCTGAGTTTGAAAGAATTCAAATTGGAAGTCTTTTTCAGATTTGTTATTGGCTTCTCACAAGTTGTTTGATAGAATTCCTAAAGATTTGTTCATATTGCATGATTTATTTTCCACATAAATTAGTTCCTAAATCCATACTAGAGCTTTCTATCTTCAATCCCCCAAACTTTTAAATTTTAAGTTTGGAAATATTCTCCCCCTTGCTAATTTTTTTCAGGTTATTTATAGTGTACAATACCAGTTTTACTATAATATGGTTTTAGGTTTCAAATGTTTTATAGATGTGATTTCAACTTAGTTATTAAAGGCAGAAGATCTGATAACCTGAAATAGTCCATTAGAGAGATTATATAAGTCATTCATATATTGAATGTGAGAGGCAGAGAATCTTCATTAGTTTCGTAGATAACTATGATTAAAATCAACATAAGAAAATATTTGGGCTTGAGATTCTTTAAAACAAATTGTGATGCTTGCTATTGTGTAAGACAAGAAAGCTGATGTAACTGTTATTCTTTGTTTTGTTATACTTTGAATGTGTTGTTAATGGTGTTCTCTCTCTCTTCCTCCTATTCCTTTTCTTCTTTGATGTCCAACTGTTCTTTATTTTTTTTCTTTTATCTTTTTGCTTTTCATAATTTAGGGGCTGTGGTGGGTCAGTCTATTGGTTTTGTGGGTGACAAGTTAAATACATCTTCTAGGTGTTTCAAAAAAAATAAATAAATAAATAAATAATGATTTGTGTCAACTGTCCCAAGTCTCCTTCCTTCCAAAATATTTGGTTTGCAATTCCTATATTCTCTGTTATTATATCTCAGGAACCAGTGACTTACTTTTAAAAAGAAGCCAATGTTGTCTATAAAAGATTTCAAACTTAAGAGAAATTATACAGTTCTCATAATGGACCACGTCATTTGTCCATTATTCTACTAAAAAACTCACACTTGTTTAAAATTATAAGTCAATAATTAGTTTCTGTTAAAAAAAAAAATTCTAACTCAGTAATTTTAAATAGGTGAAAGTCTTTTAGTGAAATGGTGGACCACGTCACTTGTCCACCATGAGAATCTTATAATTTCTCCAAGTGAAGATAGTGTTTTAGTTGATAATCAGCAACATGGCAGATAGCATTAATAAAAATGTGAGAGTGAAGGGACTCGGTGATGAGACATGGTCATTGGAGCAGGTGAAAGACTTCAAGAAAAAGGAGAGGCTAATACCCACATTTGCAAAGGGAGTTAAAGTTTTCTTGACCACATTAAATATTTTATATTGCATAGTGAGAATTGAGGATTTATTGTTATTTGTTCAACTTCATGCAACTTTTAAATTTATATTACTGCAATATATTTGGTTTTACTTTGGGCGTCACTCCATTTGGAGATGATTGGAACTTTGATCAAAACAACATGTTTATACAAAGATGTAAAAGCTGTTGAAAGTAAAAACCATTTTGGAATGAAACAAGTAAATTTTGGGGCTTTTAAAATAGCGATGTAGAGATTTGAGACTATAAAGCGGAGAAAGATAAATCAGAGTCTTCACACATGGTTAGATTGCCGCAATCGTTAGCTGTGAAGTTTTGATTTTAATTTTTTAAATTTGGGTATCATTAATAATTTATATTTGGGTATTTTGGTTATGCTTTAGGTATTTTGGTCTAAATGCAATACCTTCCTGGTTTGGAATACACTCCATCACTAAGTAAGTTTTCTCTTTATATTTTCATACCTTGAAGTTCAAATTATTCGAATTCTCATTTTTCCCTTAGCCTAGCAAACTTTCTTACCTCAATTGTTATACTTCTGGAACCTTTTAAAAAAAAAAAATTTATTTGTATAATAAATAAAAAATTAGAAAAAATACATGAATTGTGCATTAACTTTGATATATGTTTGGGTGGTTTCAATAAAGGTATTTCAGTTAGAATTGGTTTCTACTTAGAGTAGTTCTTTTGATTTGGTTTGCTTTTGGATATTTGGATTAATATGGTTTTAGTAATTGAACTGGTAATTAAGAGTTAGATTTGGTCTCTGTTTAGTTAGCTATACCCAATAAAGTTTAATGTTCCTCTGAATATTAGTATGTTAGTATTAATTTCCAGTTTTACACATCTTTGACTTTTTGCTCCCTCTTTTTCAAGTTCAAGAAAGGACCATATGCTCCTCTCCAACCAAATTCACATAAAGAAAAACTAAATCCTTTCTATGTCCACCCTATTCCCCCATTCTTCCATTCTCAGCCTTATCCTGATTTTCCTTGCATGTCATCATCATTTACATTATCCTAATATTGTGCACGCCCTTGTCACCTTAGGTCTATAACACGCTAAATTTGGGAATGTAGGTCACCATTGCGTTGATTCACTTCGCTGAGGTGCTAGTGCAACATATGTTCGGTGTATGAACGGGAATATAAATGTGGTCAACAACTAATTCACTCCATGGGAGATGTACGCTGTTGGTGATTTAGTTTCTGGGTTTTACTTTCTGCTACTCTGCTATACCTAACGCCAATAATTGTTAAAGGAAGTAACTCAAAATGCACAAGATTCAAAACTAAGGAAAAAAAAAAAAAAATTCAAAAAGAGTAAGAATAGCATGAATGACTAACAATATTAGAATGTTTGTTTGTTTTTGTCTTTCAATATAAAATTTACAATCTAACACAAATGAACCTCCCAATTATACATTTTAATGTAAAGGTAGATGTATAGATCCCATCAAGATGCTTAGGAGACCTCCTAGAGCTGAAGATGTTCACGATGATTGTTTAGTTTTGTTAAAGAATGTTGGAAACAGTTTGCTTTATGCGAAATATGTTGCTATTATAAGTACTTTTTTCCCTGTAATAAGTTTGTGATCTTTTTATCTCTTGTTTTCATAAAGAAAATTTACCCATTTCTATAATCATTGCTTGTCACTTGAAAGATTCATTAATAATGTGGAAAGTTTAAACTAATTTATCATTTGTATCCCTTCTCTGTGTTTGTTTGTGATAAATTACCAATTCTTTGATAAGCTTAAATTATTAAGAAAATGTGAATTTAATCATTTAACTATAGGTCTAACATTCTCTCTCATATGTGGGCCTAAATTCCCCCTTCAATAAATGGGGCTCAGACACAATCAAAGGTACTAGGTAAACACCAAATTTAATTTGCTTGCTTATGTGCCAATAGGTAACCTGTTGATTTCTTAATCCTTACCATTTTTCAAGAAGCTCTACCACTAGATTTAGCTAGCCATTTTAAGGGGGAGAGATTTTTAAATGGCTACTTGAAGTCTCAATCAAATTACTTCTTTCTTCTTTAAAAAAGTTGGTTAAATGGATTATAAGTAGTCTCAAACCTCTTAAATATTGAAGAAGCCATTTTAGGCCTTTAAGGTTCAAATAAGACTCATGTCACATTCTTGGAGAATATAAGTGTGCACAGTTTGCAAAATGTACAAACGTAAAATATTAATCACAAAATATGTAATATAATCAAATTAATATGACGCTTGCCTATCGACCATCTAACAAGGTAATAGTAATTTCATTGGTTGAGGATGATTGGTCCTTGTTGGATGTAGGTGATTTTTTTCCCACATAGAAACCCGGCTCTTTGGGTTCTTGTAATGAACTCTCACTATGCAACATCATAACCACAAATGACATGTTAGGCCGATCCTCATGATGTTGTTGCAAACATAAGAAACTAATATGGAGGCAACGTTCAAGCTCCAACAGGATGCAAGAGTCCTTTAAGCAAGTATCAATTAGTTCCAAAGTCCTTCCTTCTTTCCAAGATTTCCATGCCTAAAACATTTGAAATTTTCATGTCATTGTTTGTATCATAATATGTATTTAAAAAAAAAAGAAAAAAAGAAAAAAAGAAAAAAAGAGTCAAATCTTTTGAGAACTCACATGTCCAACAAGGTTTAGACTATATTCTGGATGGAAAAACCCTCGATTTTTCTTTCCACATATTATCTCCAACAATAATATTCCAAAACTAAAGACATCAGATTTTACTGAAAATAGGCCATCAATGGCGTATTCGGGTGCCATATAACCACTGTAAGAATGGAAATCTTTGATTAGAAAATTTTTCAATAACAAAACATGTTAGAAATAGGAAAAATTACACTACTGGTCCTTGAATTTTACCTTGTAATATGAATTGGTCCCTCAAGCTCTCATGTTTCAAAATGAGCATTGTTAGTCTTTTAGTCAACTACTATTAGTGTTATTACCTATGCAGGTAATGCAATAGTGATGTGACATCTTTTTATAGACTTGGACCAACCAAAATAAAGCAAATCAATTAAAAATTCAAGTCAAATCCATATCTGTAAAAAAATAAAAAATAAAAAAAATCTATTTTCTATGTCATTCATCCCTCAAATCTTTTCCTCATCTATCCCAAATAAATCACAACCTTCTCTCCATCATCAACCTCTGACCCTTCGCCATTCCTAGATCTATGGAGCTCTTTGGACCAAGTGAGAAGGTCTTGTTTGGGTTGAAGAAGGAATTGAGTTTGTTGATTGCATTAGGAGGTCAAAGTCGGAGCATATCTCAGTGAGGATGCGGTTGGTCTCCTCGATGACTCTATAACTAAAACCATAGGTTCAACTATGGCAAATGGTGAAAGAGGTGGATATCCGTCATGATCTTTGATGGCCATGATCGACAAAGGTTAGGATGTGTGGGTTTGGGTGTAGTGGAGGATGATAGAGGAGATGATGGGAGACTCTATAGACATCACATTTCATTTCGGCCTTTACCCGAGAACCCCAACCCCAATGATGAAGAACTTAACCACTACCAAAATGACCAACATCATATGAAACCTAACAACACACAAGCCTAATTTGTGGCCATAAAATACCCAGGTCCTAACCCAAAAATCTTTTTCTATCCCAATTTGCAAATTTGCGTAGAGTGGTGTATGCCAGGAATTGGTGGCGCACACACCAATTTACCAGTGTACGCCAATATGGGACAGCAAGCCCCGTTTTACTCTTTTTCCATTTTAGTGAGATTTCGGCTTAACCAACCTAATCAACTGGTTGGTTAGATGTCCCATTGAAACCTTAGAGCCTAAAAATTTCTCTAGTGAAATCACTTGAAAAATTGGAACCCATCAATCCAAACCCACTGCCAACCTCCAAAACTAGCCACTACACCCCAATTAAAATCAACACAACCTCAAAAAAAAAAAAAAAAAAAAAAAAAAAAAAAAAAAAAAAGAGAGAGAGAGAGAGAGAGAGAGAGAGAGAGAGAGAGAGAGATATGTGAGAGGAGAGAGAGAAAGAAAAGAGAGAGTGATAGAGAAGAGAGAGACCAGTCTAGAGAAGAAAAAAGAAAGAAGAAAGAGAGAGAAGAAAGAAAGGAAACGAGAGGAGAGAGAAAAAAATTATTATTATTTTTTTTCATTATAGCATTTGTGACTATATTGCTGTTCACCCATACCAAATTATTTGGCATTTAGAACACCTCGTGTAATAGGTTTTCTGGTGTTGGTGTGCCAAATGCCAAATATTTGGGCACACTTGATGCTAGTGCTCTTATATGAGCTTTATTTAATCTCAGATTTAGTAACAATATATGACGACCAACTACGACTTGGAAGGCTTGGGGTGCTCCACCTCTTCCCGTCATGTACCCTAACTCACGACTTATTCTAGTAGGTAGACCTTCATGAAGTCATTCTTTGGTTCCCTAACCTACAATTAGGCGGCAACTCCTCCATCTCTTTCTTAAAGACATTTGCATACTCTCGAGCTAGCACCGGATTTGGGTTCAAATCGCTTTAGGGAGATAAAGTATTGCATACCTCACCTTCCCAAGAAGGAATTGACATGGACACAAGTCAAAAAGAAGGTATAACCCATGGCACTCTAGAGACTCTAAAGCGAATAGAGAAAGAAAAATAGCATTTTGTTATTTTTGGTGTGTTGGAGTTTTGTAGTTTTTTAATTGAAGTGGTTGCTTTTTATTGGAGCAACTTAGTTAAAGATGCCACATTATTTTTCAGTTAGCCACATAGGCAATATTACTAACTTCGGTTAACAAAATTGAGTAACAACACTCATTTTTTAAACTTGAGGGACCAATAGCGCTCACTTGAAACTTAAGGTACCAATTGTGCTCACAAGGTAAACTTAAGAGACTAATAGTGTAACTTTGCCCAAAGAATACTTACTAAGTTCCAACCACTCTGTTTGTATTTCCTTCAGTTTGATCTCCACCAAAGGACCTAGCCATGCCGAAGTCAGAAATTTTTGGGTTCATCTTACTATCAAGTAAAATGTTACTTGCTTTTAGATCTCTATGTATAATCCTCAATCTAGAGTCTTCATGAAGATAGAGAAGCCCACGAGCAATCCCACAAATAATGTTGAAGCGCATAGACCAACCTAAAAGATTAGATCTCATTTCATCTGTCAAGTTTCTTGTTTATGTTAATACTAAACTTGAATAATGAAACAAGAAATTGAAATTTCTTTAAATAACAATGAAAAAATCTTCATCAAGTTTGGCAAAAATTATAAAGTCTTGAGAAGTTCTAACCAAAAATGAAGGAGTCCAAGCTTCCATTGGGCATGTATTCATAGATTAACATTTTCTCCTCTCCTTCAATGCAATAGCCCAAAAGCCTAACAAGATTTCGGTGCTGTAATTTGGCGATCGACATAACTTCACTTTTAAACTCACTCAATCCTTGTCTAGAATTTCGTGAAAGCCTTTTCACAGCAATTTCTTGTCCATCTGCTAGTATACCCTAAAAAATCACATTTGTAAATAGATTATATTGATGTTGAATATGATGTGAATTGGTCTATGAAGGTTACCTTATATACGGGTCCAAAGCCACCTTCACCAAGCTTGTTAATGCTTGAAAATTCGTTAGTGGCAATAGCTATGGAAGCTAGGCTATAGAATGGGAGCTCGAGATCTTCATTTTGGCCATCAATATTCTGGTCTATCATCCCTTTATTCTTCATTTTTTCTAATAAGAGCAAGATGTATTTCACTTTAAACATAAGAAGTAGAATATGGCAACTCTAACTAATTAGTTTGGATTGAATGCATGTTAGTCCAGCCTAAACTATAAATTGATCATAAGCCATTTTAACCATCACCAAATGAAAAGCTTGCTCTCATCACTATGCTACTCGAATAATAACAAGAAATAGTTTAAATTACATTTTATGATTTTAACATCAAAATTGTAATTGCCGTTGTCACTCAATCGAAAATGTAAGTCCTCCTCCTTTGGTTGTAGCCAACTCATACAGGTTAGAATTAGATGAGACAATAATGTTAGAGCTTGGTAGGTGTCGTCAAATGATTGAAAATAAATGACAACGTTTTTAGTATGTGTATTTGACATGAGATGACATGAAAGACTATAGGTAAATATATATATATATATAAATAGATAGAAGTGCAAGAGGTCAAAATGATGAATTAAAATATAAAGAGTTTTATGTGTATATGTAAGAGATGAAGAGTCTTGAAATATTGAACCAAAAGATACAAAGAATATTTATTTTTTTAATTAGAAATGCCTTGAAACATTGAACCAAATGAAACAAAAAGTCAATATTTAAGTTGTTCTTATCACTGATGTGGCACTTAAGAATATTTCAATTCTCTTTGCATAGAATGCGCCACTTGGTAGAACCTCATGCTTTCTCACATGAGGTCTCTGCTTTTATATATAAATATATATTGATTGGGAAGTTTAAATCTTTTATTTTAAACCATAAGCAGGGTGTTTCTGCTAAGCAGTTGACACCTTATGCCCTAAAAAGGTCATCGTTTTTACTCTTAAAAATTGTGTTAATTTGATATAATGTTAGTACTACACACTTTTGTACACATTCAGGTTAATATGGTTTTAGAGCTCCAATTTTAATCCCTACATTTTAAACTCATTCTCAATTAGTTTCTATTGTTATCTTAGTAATACAAATTGTCTATGTGGCACATAGAGTGTATAGGTGGCACATTAAATGTTGCTAAATACTAATATATGTATATATATAAACGTGAAAATGTTATTTTCGTCTCTACGTTTTGGGGTCATAGTCAATTTAGTCCATACATTTAGGGATGGCAACGGGTTGAGTTCAGGGTGGGTTTCTTTATGCCTAAACCTGCCCCTGACCCGTCGGGCCCTATCCCATTGTGCCCTTTTAGGGCCAATCTAAAGGCCCCTAAACCGAACCCTAAAATGAATATACACCCAAAAATGAATAAAAATAATTATAGCATAAGCTTCATTTTCTTTTATATGGAAAATAAAATAATATTAAACAAATTTATAAAACATTTAAAAAATGCCATGTCAGCATTTAAAATAAAAAAAAATAGACAAAAATTAATTTCTTGATTTTAAAGGAGAAAAGAAAAGAAAATTTGAACAAAAATAAAATCATATTCCACCAAAAATAAAATAATAAACCCAAGAAAATAAATAACATAAGAACTTGAACCCAAAAGAACAACATGAACCCATAAAAATTAGTTTCATAAATTAAAATTAAAATTAGAATTGAAGATTTGAGGTCATAAAGTATCAACTTTGTAGGGTTTCCTGGTAACTTATAGCTTCTTGGATTGACCTTGCAAACTGTTGTGATTCAAAAAATTAGAAGGAAAAAAGAAAAATTATCCGAAGAGGAAATCCAAAGAAATGGTAAAAATCGAAGAGAGCACAAGTCAGATCGCTCAAGTGGGTCCACAAATTTCAGTGCTAATGGTTGATTTTCAAAAAGAAATATTTGCAATCTATGAAAGAAGTAAGATTTCAAGCAAAACCAAAGCAAGAAAACCCAAATCAAAACAAAATACCCACAGTGTGTAGCAGAGTGATGCATCTTTGGCATAATTGAGTTTATTTGCTTAACTTTATGGATCTGTGTTTTCCCATCTCATAAATTAACAACAACAAAAAGGTACATTTTGATCAATCTGATGGAGGGAGGGATTCAAAACATTGCATCAAATTGTTTTCTTCTTCCTAGTTTATGGTTCAATTTGGTGAGCTGATTTTCAAGGCAAAGGTTTTGTTTTGCTCTAAGTGGGTATGGGTGAACCAAAAGAGAAAAGAGGCGGGGAGAGAGAGAGAGAGAGAGAAAAGAAAAGGAACATGTTCTTACAAAGATGATATTGAGCTTAGATTGCTAGGTTATTTTTGTGTTTAGGAGAGTTGGTGATTGGTAAATATGATTTTTGTGTTTTGGTATTGGTGTGTTTGGTAACTTTGGTTGCTACAAAAATGCCAGAAAAGTTAGGAACATTTTTCCAATTTTTTTTTCTTTCTTTAAAATTGAAAAATTAATTAATTAAAATTATTTTACTTGTCACATAAGCTTAAGTGAGCCAAGAGTACAATCCGTTTGCCATGTAGGCATATTCCATTAGTAAGATGACGGCAAGGACTAAATTGACTACAAGTTAAAAATAACAGGGACCAAATTGACTGCTACAAAAATGTAGAAACTAATTTGATTCTGACCCCAAAATATAAGGACCAAAATAATATTTTCGCTTATAAAAAATGCTAGTCACAAGATATCTTACAAATTTTTTTACAAACTAATAATGTGGTGAGTTGTAATTGGTAAGTAAAAAACTGGTGCTAGTAGTTATTGACATTAAAAAAAATGCCTCGTCAACATCTGATTTGAAAAAAAAAAAAAAATTAAACCCCAAAAATTTTAATTTCTCAATTTTTAAGATAGAAATATTTTTTTAAGAATCCCAAATTTTGTTGTATTGTTTTGCACCCTGACAACCAAACACAATCCTGGACTAGTGACATGTTTGACTTGCTCAAAAGCAATCAAGAGCAAACTCAATTTTTCTACTTCACCATGCTATTTTTTCCAAAGTGGGTCAAAGAAAGTAATATTACCTCTGAAGTTTTTCCTTTTGCGAATGCAGTAGGCAATCAAGAGCACCCCGAAAACTACGACAATGGCTATGGCAACTGCAACTCTCACCTTCATCTTTTGCTTGTCTATAACGTCTTCCTGGTTGACTTAGCAATAGAAAAGCGAAAATATTTTAGATGCAGCAGACTTTAATGCCATAAAACCAATGGAAAAAAAGATGGAACGACAAAAATTGATTGGTGGGTTTCAACTAAAATCTCTTAGTAAAATCTCTTACATGGTCAAAATTCTGTGGTATCTAACAAAAAGAGAGAGGCATTTCAAAATACGAATTAAAGAGCAACCAAGACAATAGGCCCATACCTTTCTTTGAAGCAGGCATTCGAATATATACATCCTGCCAATTAGCATCCTGCTCGCCATCTGCAACCTGTCTAATATCAATTAGATCTCCATACCAGATGGCGCAACCGCTTCCTCCATCTCTAATGTCAGTGTTGGAATAAGCCATACAAGAACAGTTGTTCAAACATTGGACTCTGCATTCGCTAAGATTCATACTTTCGTTCACCCAAGAATACGTGGTATCTGGCAACTTGAGCCCAACAACTTTAACAAACCCAATTTTATCTTTGTCCTTGCAGCTCAATTCCGCAGTGCGTACACATCCCTTAGCCCAGTCGTCTGGGTTCCATGTTTCTGGTGACTTAGGCTTAAATCCTTCTACGCATTGGCAGATAGGTGAGTCACCAATGATACAATTTCCATAAGCACCACATAAATTGTAAATGTCACATTTGTCTTGTGGTAAAGAAAAGTACTGTCTCCATTTTTTTTTTGCTTCGATCCATATGTAGCGCTCGTACACGTTAAAAGTTTGGTTCAAAACTGCTCTTGTGATTAGAGACTTTTTAATCGTGTAGTACCTGAAGTATACCTCATCCTTGTTGGAGACAAAAGTGAAGTTATAGACTGGGTTGGCCTTTAACCATAGTGCACCACTGAACCTAATGCCATTCCACGGGCCAGTCCGGCCGTATATCTTGGAGCCGATCTTCACGACTATCTCAGGATAATTATGAAGTACAATCCCACAACTCAGTTCTCCAGGAGATGGATCATCTGGACTCTTCCATGCAGTTAGGCGCCTTTCCAGACCGGTCCTTAAGTCCCATCCAAGTTTCATCCCTGGTAGCCATGTATCAGAAGGATAGTCAAAGCTTTGCCACATATAACCATCTGGGTTTTCTTCATTCTTTTCTCTTAATACCAGATTTCCTGAATCTAAAAGCTCAACAACTGGACTCCCTGCCTCTTTTGTGGAATTCGCCGACCAAACAACAGTCCTATTCTGGCTGAGAAGAACAAGACTACCTGAACTGTTTAACATCAACGCGCCAGACGAGTCTCTAATTGGATTGCCCCGGTTTGCTACCCAAACAACCGTTCTAACTGGGATATTGTTGTACCAAATTCCCAAGTAATGGTTTGTGGAATTTCCTGTATTGAAGAACCCCAGGACAAAGCCTCCATTTTTAGAGACCAAGTTTGTGCCGTCACTGAGGGATTGGGATTGGGTAATTCTGTCAGCAGCATCCGAAAATACAAAGTAGAAAAGAAATAAACTATAACTCACAAACACAAAAGAAAAGATGTCCATTGCTTTCTGTTCTTAGAGCTCTTAGTCAACATATTAAAGTTAAACCCGAAATGATGAGCGAAGACTACAAGTCTATAACATAGAAAGGTCATGCATTGACTCAAGCAAGTGGCTGTTCTTTGTAATTTCTGCAATTTGTTGTGAACAAAAATTTCCACATTACTCCCTTCTACAGAAGTCGCTTTTTTTTGTAGTTGGTCACTTTGTCCTGATCATTACTTTTTGTTGTGTAGATAGCACCCTAGGACTCCAATCAATAACAGTAAATAAGCAGAAATTAAATAACAAGCACACACAAAAAACACAAGAATTTACGTGGTTCGGCAAACTGCCTACCTCCACGGAGACGACGGAGAAATTTCATTATAAAAATAGGGAGATACAATAGTGCACAATAACACTCTCAAGAAACCCAAATCCCAATTACACCCTAGCACTCTCTCACAGAAACAATAAGAATAGAAGCTGGTTGCCTCTCTTTTCTCTATTTTTCTCTCATGCGGCTGCTCACTAGGTTAATTGGAATTCTCTAATTCCATGGCTGCTTCTTCATCTCATAACCTAAAATATATTATATATATATATATATATATTTGTCATAAGTCGGCAACATTGGTCTCCTAATATAACAAGAATTCGTTGACTTGGGCTTGGCAATACAAGCCACACGGGGCCCACCGTCAACAAATCTCCACCTTGGCTTATCATAAAGACTTGAACTCCGAACTTTGCCCTCTCACACTCCACAAAAATTTTGTACCTGTGGAGTGACGATCACGTCAAGAATACGTGATAATTGGGGTTCTAGCTTAGATTTATTCTATCCTTCCAAAGTTAGGGCAAACTATGCAAAAGTACTAGTGGTAATTAGAAGGGATCCCTTCCTAATAAGTTTATTAGACCCTTCCTAAGTTTGTGCAAACTATATATGCAAAAGAACTGAGGCCAAGACTTTCCTGCTTTGAAATAAGGCATACTTAAAAACATCAGTTGTAGTGACCCAAAAAGGGGGGGGATCTTGCATTCCATGGAATCCCACATCACCTAGGGTAGCACATGAGAATGTGTTTATAAGGAATGACCTCCCTTCAAGGTGTAGAGGCCTTTTCCCCCACTGCTGTGTGCTTTGGGGAAGAACAAAACCGTGAAGGGTATGAGGCCCCAAAGTGGACAATATCTACGTAGTTGGGGCATGGTCGTTACAGATGATATTAGAGCCATGCCCTAGCCGAAAGTGTGGGTCCTACACGCGAGAACGCGTGTGCTCGTAAGGGGGGTGGATTGTAGTGACCCAAATAATGAATGACCTCTCTTCAATATGTGGAGACCTTTTCCTCCACTGCTGTGTGCTTTGGGGAAGAACAAAACCGTGAGGGATATGAGGCCCCAAAGCAGACAATACCTACATAGTTGGGGCGGGATCGTTACACCAGTCTTCTACATATCTAAGTATTATTAAAATTTAATGGTGTAAATGAAGGGTGTTCCACCATATGTTAATTTTGTTCTCCTAGCCGATTTTAGCTAATTTTGTTTTCTTATTCAATAAAACGTACTCGTTTTCTTCTCAAAAATTGAATTATTAAAATATAATGTTAATGCAGCTCTTAATCCCTCAGGCACCACCATTGCAATTGTGGCTAGAAGTTCTGATGGCAACTGTTGTGTAGATAGCACCCCAGGACTCCAATCAATAACAGTAAATAAGCGGAAATTAAATAACAAGCACACACAAGAAACACAAGAATTTACGTGGTTCGGCAAACTGCCTACCTCCACGGAGACGACGAAGAAATTTCACTATAAAAAATAGGGAGATACAATAGTGCACAATAACACTCTCAAGAAACCCAAATCCCAATTACACCCTAGCACTCTCTCACAGAAACAATAAGAATAGAAGCTGGCTGCCTCTCTTTTCTCTATTTTTCTCTCATGCGGCTGCTCACTAGGTTAATTGGAATTCTCTAATTCTCTCTTTTTATTGCCGTTTTTAACACAAACCTAATATATATTTATATATGTATATATATAGGTCGGTTGAACTAGGAATTATATTCCTAGTTGAATTCGGTCATACTTGACCGACTTAGACAAACATGGGCTTGTGGCAATTCAAGCCACACACGGCCCACATCAACAAATCTCCACCTTGGCTTGAATTGATCAAGCTACACGAGCAAACTGCTCCATCGCCTCCACCTTAGCCCTTAAGGGCTTACAAGCTACAAACACCAATTAAGTCCAAGCAGTGCTTGAACTTGTTTGTTGGAACTGGCTTTGTTAACATATCAGAGGCATTCTCACTAGTGAGAATCTTTGACAAAGAAATATCACCAGACGAAACCCATTCTCTGATCTTGTGATACCGCACAGCAATATGCTTTGTATTTGCACGATATACCTGATTCTTCGCTAAATGAATTGCACTCTGACTATCACAATGTAGCACCATGCTATCCTGCTTGAAACCAAGCTCATTAACCAGTCCACTAAGCCAAACGGCTTCTTTTCCTGCCTCTGTCATCGCCATATATTCTGCTTCTGTAGTGGATAAAGCAACTACATCTTGTAGTGTAGACTTCCAGCAAATTGGGCCACCAGCAAACCTAAACACATAGCCTGTCGTGGACTTTCTAGAATCAAGGTCCCCTGCATAGTCCTTCTTCTCCTGTAAATGCTCTTTCAACTCTTTACATTGATTCTTGTAGTGTCCTTTCTTGTGACAATAAAAGCACTCTACATCTTTCTTTGCACGTGATTTAGACTGTGATCTGTTCCTGTTGGAGTTCCGTCCTCTTGACCTGCTTCTACCCCTATTGCTTGACTCAGACTTTACAATAAGTCCATCAGCCTGAGAACCATCACCATCTTGCTTCATCTTTATGTGTGACAAGAGAGCACTAGTCAACTCTTCGAGTACTATAGTCTCTTTCCCGTACATCAACGTAGTCACTAGATAATCAAAAGAAGTAGGAAGCGACGCTAACAAGAGTAATGCTTTATCTTCATCCTCATAATTCACCCCAAAACTT
>NW_027069630.1:912842-947027 GCF_002906115.3 Quercus suber | reverse complement strand
CGGGCATGTAGCATCATTACCCATTTGGACCATACCACCGTTGTAAGGCTTATACGTGTCAAACCAATCTTTCTTTGGAGTCATATGATAAGAGCATGCTGAATCTAAAACCCAAGATTCCAATAGAACGTTGTTACTTGATGAAACTGAAAGTAAATCTGCACCAGCTTCACTGTCATCTGATGTTTCTTCAGCAACACTAGCTGATTCTAGGGGCTTCTTTCCATTCTTCTTCTCCTCTAAATGCTCTTTCAACTCTTTACATTGATTCTTGTAGTGTCCTTTCTTGTGACAATAAAAGCACTCTACATCTTTCTTTGCACGTGATTTAGACTGTGATCTGTTCCTGTTGGAGTTCCGTCCTCTTGACCTGCTTCTACCTCTATTGCTTGACTCAGACTTTACAATAAGTCCATCAGCCTGAGAACCATCACCATCTTGCTTCATCTTTATGTGTGACAAGAGAGCACTAGTCACCTCCTCGAGTACTATAGTCTCTTTCCCGTACATCAACGTAGTCACTAGATGATCAAAAGAAGTAGGAAGCGACGCTAACAAGAGTAATGCTTTATCTTTGTCCTCATAATTCATCCCAAAACTTGACAGTTGGGTGTTCAACATATTAAATGTGTTGAGATGCTCCAACAGATTAGAA
This sequence comes from Quercus suber, assembly GCF_002906115.3. NCBI lineage: Eukaryota > Viridiplantae > Streptophyta > Magnoliopsida > Fagales > Fagaceae > Quercus > Quercus suber. The sequence continues at coordinate 946,372 of NW_027069630.1, read as the reverse complement.
CCCTCCTTCATATGCAAACTATACAGTTGCTTCTTCACATACAACTTGTTTGTCAGATTCTTTCTCATATAAAGACCCTCTAGTTTTTCCCAAACCTCCTTTGCGGTCTTTGCTTCTAGGATGTTGTGAATGACCTCATCACCAAGATTGAGACGAATAGCGCTAGCTGCTTTCTCATCCATCTCTACCCATTCTACATCTTTCATCGTTTCCGGTTTCTTCTCCTTCCCAAGTAAGGACTTGTGAACTCCTTGTTGAATTAGGAGATCCTTCATCCGCCTTTGCCAAAGAGAAAAATTTCCCTTACCACAAAACTTTTCTACATCATACTTTGTGCTTGACATCTTTACTGTATTCAAAGGATTAAATCCTAACCTGGCTTTGATACCACTTGTTGTGCAGATAGCACCCCAGGACTCCAATCAATAACAGTAAATAAGCGGAAATTAAATAACAAGCACACACAAAAAATACAAGAATTTACGTGGTTCGGCAAACTGCCTACCTCCACGGAGACGACGGAGAAATTTCACTATAAAAATAGGGAGATACAATAGTGCACAATAACACTCTCAAGAAAACCAAATCCCAATTATACCCTAGCACTCTCTCACAGAAACAATAAGAATAGAAGCTGCCTGCCTCTCTTTTCTCTATTTTTCTCTCATGCGACTGCTCACTAGGTTAATTGGAATTCTCTAATTCCACGACTGCTTCTTCATCTCATAACCTAAAATATATTATATATATATATATATGTCATAAGTCGGCAACATTGATCTCCTAATATAACAAGAATTCGTTGACTTGGGCTTGGCAATACAAGCCACACGGGGCCCACCGTCAACACTTTTGCACTACGGTGTGAAAGAAAGGTCAACAAAGGAATGGAATGGTGAGCACTGAGCACTAAGATTTGAAATAATAGAGCAGAATTCTCGAATATTGTTTGATTGAGACGGATCAGGAAATGTGCCTTATCACACATTCAAATGGGAGCCAGATTTTTGTCATTTTTGTTGTTTGATGACTTGATCCAGGCTTATAGACAACTGAGAGAAATGTACATTATGCAAAAAATCTCATCTCCACATTCCATCCTACGCTCTATGAAGGAATTTGTTCCCAGGCTCTCAAGAGTATACTAGAGTTAATTGAGAAGAAAATTTATTTTCTAGTTTTCTCACCTTGGCTGTACCATATTTTTTATGACTACCATATTTCCCACAAGTAATGGTAACTAAGCTAGAGATGAATTTAAACGAAAGTGCCAATATTGTCAAGGGCAAGTGGGAATCTTATTCAACAATAGACATATAAGAAAAGGGTGCTCATTGATTTCCAGTTTTACACGTCTTTGACTTTTTGCTCCCTCTGTTTCAAGTTCAAGTAAGAACCATGTGCCCCTCTCCCCAGGTCGCGTTAATTTCTTCTTCTTTTTGTCTAAACATTAGGTAATTTTTTTTATATAAAATATTATTTTATTTTATTATGTAGCAGGAGCGTATATCAATTTATACAATTACCATTTTCTATGTTTAATTTTCTTTTCTAACAAACAAATTTTTTTTCATCATTTCACTTTTTCAAGTCCAACCAAACTCACATAAGGAAAACTAAATCCTTCAATGTCCACCATTTTCTATTCCCCATTCTTCCATTCCCATCCTTATCCTGATTTTCCTTGCATGTCATCATCATTTACATGATCCTTATATTGTGCATGCCCTTATCACCTTGGGTCTACAACACGTTAAATTTGGGAATGTAGGTCACCATTGCGTTGATTCACTTCGGTGAGGTGCTGGTGCGATGTATGTTCGGTGTATGTACGGGAATATACACGTGGTCAACAACTATTTCCTGCAGTGGGAGATGTACGCTGTTGGTAATTTTTAGTTTCTGGGTTATACTTTCTGCTGCTCTGCTATACCCTAACGCCAATAATTTGGTTTTTTTTTTTTCATTGTACATCCATTTTATTTTTAAAATTTAGAATCATTGTCACTTATTTATTCATATATTGCTGGATATATATTTGATTTGGAACTGTTCATTTTCTACCTTTTCAAGATTTGGGTTTTGCTTCCTTAAAAAATGATTTTATTTTTTATTTTTTATTTTTATGGAATTTCAGCTTTAAAAAAAATCCAAAAAAGAGTAAGAATAGCATGAATGACTAACAATATTATTTGTATTTGTGAATAAATTTTTTGTATGCTTTTGTCTTTCAATATAATATTTACAATCTAACACAAATGAACATCTCAATTATACATTTCAATGTAAAGGTACGTATATAGTTCCTATCAAGATGCTTAAGAGACCCCCTAGAGCAGAGGGTGATGACAGAGATAGTTTAGCTTTGTCAAAGAATGTTGGAAACAGTAACTTTCAAGGTGTGACACGTGTAAGTGCTATTGCAGGTAATGGCCTCTACCCTTTGCCCTATGTGAAACTAGCCTATAGCCCGTGCATTGCACGGGATTTTTTTTTCCTTCTAAAATCAATTTCACACTATCCTTATGAATAGGTTATTGTTGGACAAAAAATGGAGCTTTTTCCATCCTCTTGTGGTTGTTGCCAGTGCACTGTTGGCTGTAGCTCAGTGTTTTGCACTATTCTGCTTGAAAACAATTGAAATCAATAATTAATTCAATTTCTCAATGAATTTTTTTGATTGTCAAATATATATTCAGCTATATATAATAAAACCTTGAACTAAAACTGAACAACATAAAATTACAATTAGAAAAGGTAGATTTCTGAATCCAAAATCTTCTCAACTACCTTACCACCTACGAATCATCTCACCTCTCCCTCCCAAATTATGAAGCATTTAAGACTTCTCCTAGAATCCTAATATTCATATTTAGGAATACTAAATAGAAAAACATATGCAAAATTCGGCCTAACACAACCATTTAACCCACTAAATTGAGACATTCATCCAATTTTGAGAATCCCCAGAACGGGTTATTAAAACACCAAACCCACAAATTTTCATGTTTTTTCTTCACTTATCACCATACACGCATCATTCACAGCACACAGGCAGAACATTCACCCTTTCACTTCAAAAAGCAATATTTATCCAACATCTATATTTTTAAGGTAAATAATAAAAAATCTTATATAATTTTTTATTCTATTTCATTAATTAATTTTTCAGATTGTAGCAAATCTATTTGTTTGGTGGATTATTACTAAAACTAATTATAAATCAAATCTTAAAAACAAAATCTTTATGGACTTTAAATAAATATCAAAAAATATTTTCCTATCCCTCAACAAATACCCTCAATTTCATTAGCCAATCAGCCATGAAAATAAAATCATATAAACACAAAATCAACTAAAATATTAACAAAAATAATTAGTTTTAAAAGGAAAACAAACAATCAAATTCAAATGAAGCATTTGCAATGTTTTCTTTATTTATCAAATATGACCACCCTCGTTCTCTGACATTACAACATCATTGAAATATTATCTAGATTAAAACAAATCATATATATACATGTGTGTAGCTACAGTAAACAAAAAAACAAAACAAAACAAAACAAAAGGCATAACTTGTCCCGAAGCAGTTTTGGCATTATCCATAATTTTTCCCTTATAGGAGATGGGACAATCCGATTTGTGAAAGACACATCAAACATGTTTTTATGTTTTTAAAAATGCAGAGAGTACATTTGATCAAGTAATTTTGGAAACTGCATCAAAGTGAACAGTGCAAATGAGAAATAATATAGGCTCAGATGATGCATGTGATGTAAAACTCGGAATTCAAAGTACCATGAATGAAAAATGAAATAGTTATTGTGTGGAATTATGGCTATTAGATAAACTCAAATAGGCAGTTGGTTATCATGCAGTTTAATCCATTAATATCTCTTATGACTATGTTAACATTATAGCGCACACTACGACTACTACCGTGAAACCTTGTCATTTCCACGCCTAAGAGAATGCGTCAATTCATTTTTCTAAAACACATTAAAACACAATCTAACTCAAATGAACCTCTCAATTATACATTTCAATGTAAAGGTAGATATATAATGCCCATCAAGATGCTTAAGGGACCTACTATAGAGCTGAGGATGATCACGAAGATAGTTTAGTTTTGTCGAAGAATGTTGGAAACAGTAGCTTCCAAGTTGCGAAACTTGTAAATGCTATTGCAGGTAATGGCCTCTACACTTTGCTTTATGTAAAATATGTTGCTATTATAAGTTCTTTTTTCCCTTTAATAAGTTTGTAATCTTTTTTCCCTTTAATAAGTTTAAACTAATTTATCATTTGTATCCTTTTTCTGTGTTTATTTCTGATAAATTACCAATTCTCCGAAAATTTTAAACTATTAAAAAATAGTGAATTTAATTATTTAACTATAGGTTTAACACTCCTCATATGTGAGCCTAAACTCCCTCCTCAATAAGTGGGGCTCAACTCAGAAACAATAAAGTAATAAGAAAACTTCAAATTTAATTTGCTTGCTTAACTATAGGTTTAACACTCTTGATTGAGACTTCAAATTTGAAGTCTCAATCAATTTACTTCTTTTATCTTTAAAATAGTTGGTTAAATGGATTATAAGTAGTCTCAAACCTCTTCAATATTGAAGAAGCCATTTTAAGCCTTCAAGTTCCAATAAGACTCATGTCACATTCTTGGAGAATACGAGTGTGTACATTTTGCAAAATGTACAAATGTAAATGATCAATCATAAAATGTGTAATATAATGCAACTGATATGATGCTTGACTATTGACCATCTAACAAGGTAATAGTAATTTCATTGGTTGAGAATGATTGGTTCCTGCTTGATGAAGGTGATGTTTTCCTACATAGAAACATGGCTCTTTGGGTTCTAGTAGTGAACTCTCACTATGCAACATCATAACCACAAATGACATGTTAGGCCGTTCCTCATGATGTTGTTGCAAACATAAGAAACTAATATGGAGGCAACTTTCAAGCTCCGACATGATGCAAGAGTCCTTTAAGCAAGTATCAATTAGTTCAAAAATCCTACCTTCTTTCCATGATTTCCATGCCTAAAAAATTTGAAAATTTCTTGTCATTGTTTGTATCATAATATGTATGAAAAAAAAAAAAAAAAAAAAAGAGAGAGAGAGAAAAAAAAAAAGGGTTGAATCTTTAGAGAACTCACATGTCCAACAAGGTTCACACTATGGTCTCAATGAAAAGACCCTCGATTTTTCTTTCCACATATTATCTCCAACAATAATATCCCAAAACTAAAGACATCAGATTTTACTGAAAATAGGCCATCAATGGCATATATGAGTGCCATATAACCACTGTATAACACCATTAAGAATTAAAATCTTTGATTAGAAAAAAATTTGTTGATAATAGAACATGTTAAAAATATGCAAAATTACACTATTGGTCCCTGAATTTTACCTTTTAATAGGAATTGGTCCCTCAAGTTTCAAATGAGCATTATTGATCTCTCATGTTTCAAAATTAAGCATTGTTAGTCTTTTAGTCAACTATTGTTAGTGTTATTGCCAATGTAGTTAATTGAACAATGACATGACATTTTTTCCGTACTTATACCGACCAAAATAGGCCACTTCAATTAAAAAGTCAAGTCAGATCCATATAAGTAAAACAAAAGGAACAATATCTTCTCTATGTCATTCATCCCTCATATCTTTCCCTCCTCTATCCCAAATAAATCACAACCTTCTCTCCATCATCAACCTTTGATCCTTCACCATTCCTAGACCTATGGAGCTCTTTGAACCAAGAGATAAGGTCTTGTTTGGGCTGAAGAAGGAAATGAGTTTGTTGACTAGATTAAGAAGTCAAAGTTAGAGCATATCTCAGTAAGGACGTGGTTGGTCTCCTTGATGACTCTATAACTAAACTCATGGGTTCAACTATGGCAGAGGGTGAAAGAGGTGAATATACATCATGATCTTTGATGGGCATGATCAACAAAGGTTAGGATGTGTGGGTTTTGGGTGTAGAGATGACAGAGAAGATGATCAGGAGACTCTATACAAACCCCATTTCGTTTTGGCCTTTACCCGAGGTCTTCGACCCCAATGACGAAGAACTTAACAACTACCAAAATTATCAGCATCATATATGAAGCCCAACAACAATCAAGCCAAATTCATGGCCATAAAATACCCAAGTCTTGGCCCAAAACCCTTTTTCTATCCCAATGTTTAAATTTGCCCAAAGTGGCATATGCTAGGAATTGGTGTAATCACCAATTTACCAGTGTAAGCTAATGTGGGACAGCAAGCCCTAATTTACACTTTTTCCTTTTTGGTGAGATTTTGAGTTAACTAGCCTAATCAACTGGCTAGTCAGACATCTTGATGTAGAATAGCCCACCATGACCTTCTTGGATTCTCAAGGACACCTGAAATTGTGCAAGACAAAAAGACACTAATAGAAATCATTTGGGCGGTGGAGTTAAAATTGCATGAAATTTGGCAGGTTGAAAGAAATGGTCTTTTGATCAATAATTGTGGCTTTGCCACAAAGTGTGCATTGATTTTGGAAAATTCCTTCATTTAGCCCTCGCAAACAGTGATTTTGCCGTTTTTAGTAATTTTCAATTCTATAATAATTTTTACCTTTAAAGTCATAATAAGGCTCCGCTTATTTTGGGATGACCCTTAAGGTTAGTAGTTTATGATTTTGCATTTAACTTAATTTTACCATTTTTGGTAAAATTTGGTATTTTGCCACCTAATCTCATAATTAGTGCAAATTAGGGTTTCAGACGTTTCCTAATCGTCCTAGGGTCTTACTTCTTTTGTTTTTATATTTTTTGTAGCCTCCAAAGCTAAATCAAATTATTATTAATAAACATTTTCTTTAGTGGATTGCAGACCTATTACCTTGTGGATTCAGGGAACTCATCGTGGATTCGAGATTTACTACTAGAAACTAATAGTTTAGTTTCTATTCCATCAAAGAGAGTATTGTGTGTGCTTTTTTCAGGCTTCCGTTACATCACATCCCATTGAAACCTTAGGGCCTAAAAACTTCTCTAGCAAAATCACTTGAAAAATTGGCCTCCTAGCTTCAAAGAGTGCAAGAACAGTTTTAGTGATCATTTGATTTAGTTTTCTAACATATAGTTGTTGAAAAACTAATCTCCTTCTCATTGATTCTCAATTGCATTCACCATCACTTCATTGCCCACACACTTGTGAAAGGACTTTTGCCTCCCAAGACGTTCAAGGATGAATTTGTCTTGACTTGTGGCTTTATACACATCGTTGCGGTAATTAGTAAACACATCCCTTTTAAGGTGTTTAAGGTTGAGGTATGAATCTGTCCCATGATCCATATCCTCTATCTTAATTATTTTTCTTCGCTTTGACATGTTTACATGTTATTTCATGATTTTCGTCCTTGAAGTAATGATGGTGTGTGATAACATGTTGTTCATTGGCTACTTGCTTCATTTCTTACAAAATTATGTAAAATTGTAAATCTGCTCAAAGTGGCATATGCTCGAAATGACGGGCGTACATGTCTATTACTCGGCATATGTTGGGTCTTGACAAATTAGGGTTTTCTTCCAATTACTTTTTTGGAAAATGGCACGAAGCCTAGGTGCATATGCCTGAAGAATCTGGTTTGTGCCAATTTCATTTAGCATACACCTACTTGGACAAAACCCAGATTTTGACATTTTTTTTTATTAAAATTAAATTATATAAGGATATGGTGTAAAACCCAAGTTTTACCCCTTCAATCCTAATATGCCACATCATCATATTACATATTGAAGAATAGACAAAACCACAATCAATTCTAATACCCATTTGGAAATCCAACTTAACTATGAGTTTATTGAGATATTATTATATGTGGTAGGATGTATTGAGTTTGAAGTAAAAAGCTAATGAGGCAATCTCTTATTAGTGGTGTAAAAAGTGAGTTTTATACCACATATTTTATTTAAAACTCAATACATTATAATACATATAATAACATCTCAATAAACTCACAGTTAAGTTAGATTTTCAAATGGGTATTAAAATTGACTGATTGTGGTATGTCTATTCTTTAAATATAATATGATGATGTGACATGTTGGAATGAGAACTAATTAACTTTGCAGAAAAAATTGATTAAATTGATTTGACTTAAAATAGAATGGAAACTTTCGGAATACAAGTCAATCCTAATTTAATTGATCAAAGACTAATTAGGTAATTTTCAAGAGGAAGTTTAATTAATCTTTTAACTTTAACTTAAATCCTATTTGAATTTGAATTAAGAATCTAATAAGAAAACCTCTTACTTCTTTTTTAGAAGACTACAATATCTAGATTTAAATTGGTTTAAGGAAAGTGGGAAGTTCATTAAAGAATGCAAGATCATCAATGAAGAATGAAATCCACTTTAGTATAATAAAGGAAAACATTAATGATTTAATGAAGACTCCACATCAATTAATTCTTCCATCCTTCATAAGACTTAGGATTCGCTTGGTTGGAGGGGTGAAAAATTAGGAGGATATAAAATGATGGGAGGTTAGAAAAGTGAGAGGATAGAAAAGATTTTAATTTCCCTCATTTTTGTTTGTTTGGGAATGGAAAAGTGAAGGGATGGAAAAAGTGAGTTTATATAAATTCACTCATATACTCTTGTTAGAAAATGATGCCCAATTAAAACAAAAAAGTGACAAACAACCAAAAATAAAAAAAGCAATCACCCAAATTAATTAAAAAAAAATCATATCTAGTTACACGCAAAAAAAAAAGAAAAGAAAGAAAAACAAAACAAAGCACTATTGCGCCCATGACCCCACGAAATCAAAAGAAAAAGGAAAAAAAAAAAAATGAGGCAACATCCTAGGAAAGCAATAGAGAAAAAAAAAAAAAAGATAAAAAAGAAAAAGAAAAGAAGAGGCAATGTTTACTGCCTTGGAAAGCAAAAGCTTAGAGAAGAAGAAAAAGCTGACTGCACATAAGCATTTTCGACAATCAAGCAAATCAGACTCCCTTCCAGCCCCCCCCCAATAGTTTTCACCCCATTTTGGGAGAAAACATTTTAGTGGGCTCAAGAGAAAACACCTAGGCCTCACCACTTTTTTTCCTCTCTCCCTCTCAACCAAATACCCACTAAAACTTCTTTCTCTCCACTTTTCCCTTCTAAATTTTCTATCCTCCCTAAAGTCCTTCCAAAAAAACATACCCTTAAGCATTCACCATCCTTAACATTCAACTCTTGTTTGATATCTACATTATTGTACATTTATGCATTCACATGATTGGGTATACACAAACACACTTGACTGCTTCTTTGCACTTTGTGTTCACTTATTTGGAGGACAAAATTGGCCAATGCCCTTTTTGCCCAAATTATATAGCCTTTTGCCACATTCCCAAACTAATTAGGAAAATGCCATTCTTTTAAAACTCGATTTTGCTCAAAATTGAGTTAGGCCCTATAGTGGTGATTTTAAGGAGTCTACAGTGACGTTTTAAGGACCTATAGTGACATTTTGTAACTCGACCTCCATGAACTTGAGTTATAGGTAAAAAAAAAGTAAAAAAAAGTTACTTATAACTCGAGTTCATGGAGGTTCAGTTACAAAACGCCACTATAGGGCTCCAGAATTTTTTTTATTTTTATTTTTAACTCGATTTTGATATTAGGTGCCTTTTACATGTCTTAATATTTATTTATTCACATGCTTGCTTGCTCCTCCCATGATCCGTTTTTGAACTCTAGCCTTTAGATACAAGCGTTCATTCATTATAGCTTATTATATGAGCTCTATTTAATCTCAGATTTAGTAACAATATATGAAGGCTAGCTATGCTGTGCAAGCTTGGGGTGTTCCACCTCTTCCTATCATGTACCCTAACTCCCGACTTAGTCTGGTAGGTACACCTTCATGAAGTCATTCTTTGGTTCTTGGACTTGCAACTAGGTGATGACTCCTCCATCTCTTTGTTAGAGATGTTTGCGTACACTCGAGCTCATGCTGGCTTTGGGTTCAAATCGCTTTAGGGAGATAGTACAGCCCACAACACTCCACAGATTTTGAAGTGAATAGAGAAAGAAAAATAGCTTTTTGTTATTTTTGGTGAGTTGGAGCTTTTATAGTTTTTTAATTGAAGTGGTTGCTTTTTATTGGACCAACTTAGTTAAAGATGCCACATCATTGTTCAGTTAGCTATATAGGCAATAACACTAACAACACTCATTTTTTAAACTTGAGGGACTGATAGCGCTCGCTTGAAACTGAAGGTACCAATTGTGTTCACAAGGCAAACTTAAGAGATCAATATTATAACTTCACCTAAAGAATACTTACTAAGTTCCAACCACTCTATTTGTATTTCCTTCAATTTGATCTCCACCAAAGGTCCTAGCCATGCCAAAATCAGAAATTTTTGGGTTCATCTTACTATCAAGTAAAATGTTACTTGCTTTTAGATCTCTATGTATAATCCTCAATCTAGAGTCTTCATGAAGATAGAGAAGCCCACGGGCAATCCCACAAATAATTTTGAAGCACATAGACCAACCTAAAATATTAGATCTCATTTGATTTGTCAAGTTTCTTGTTTATGTTAACGCTAAGTCCAACTTGAACAATGAAACAAGAAATTGAAATTTCTTTAAATAACAATAAAAAAATTGTCATGAAGTTTGCCAAAAATTATTAAGTTTTGAGAAGTTCTAACCAAAAATGAAGGAGTCCAAGATTCCGTTGGGCATGTATTCATAGATTAACATTTTATCCACTCCTTCAATGCAATAGCTCAAAAGCCTAACAAGATTTTGGTGCTGTAATTTGGCTATCGACTTAACTTCATTTCTAAACTCACTCAATCCTTGTCTAGAATTTCATAAAAGCCTTTTCAAAGCAATTTCTTGTCCATCTGCTAGTGTACCCTAAAAACTCACATTTGCAAAGATTATATTGATGTTGAATATGATGGGAATTGATCTATCAGAGTTACCTTATATACGAGTCCATAGTCACCTTCACCAAGCTTGTTATTGCTTGAAAATTTGTTAGTGGCAATAGCTATGATAGCTAGGTTGAAGAATGGGAGCTCTAGGTCTTCACTTTGGCCATCAATATTCTGGTCTATCATCCCTTTGTTCTTCATTTTCTCTGATAAGAGCAAGATGAGTTTCACATTATACAGAAGAAATTAGAATATGGCAACTCCAACTAATTAGTTTGGATTGAATGCACGTTAGTCCAACCGAAACTATAAATTGATCATAAGCCATTTTAACCATCACCAGATGGAAACCTTGTTCTCTTCACTATGCTACTTGCATAATGACAAGAAACAGTGTCAGAGCATTTTAATATTAATAAATTGAAATGAATAAATATTACAACATAAATGTAAAGATATGAGAGTGAATATGGAAGATGAGGAGTTAGTGAATTGTTTAATCCCACATTGAAAAGGAGAAATACTATTTTATTCTTTTTAATTGTGGTGATTAATGGGCTAATATGAATTGACTCAGATATTGGGCTAGATACATGCGCAAGGGGGACTGAGTGCCGTGCCTCATTCCAAATAGTGTGGTGTAATTTTTCTCTTNGAGGCATTTTTTTAATGTCAATAATCACTAATGTCACTTATTCACTTATTAATTACTTTTCACCACATCATTAGTTTGTAAAAAAAATTGTAAGATAGCTTATAACATTAGCATTTTCATTTTTTATTATTCAGTAGCATTAACATGCCACCTATGCACTTTATGTGTCACATAGACTATTTCTGTTACTAAAATAACGGTAGGACTAATTGAGCACGAGTTAAAAATGTAGGAATTAAAACATCAACATTTGATTTGAAAAAAAAAAAAAACACACAAAAAAAAAATCTTAATATCTCAATTCTTAAGATAGAAAAAATTTGTAGGAATCCTAAATTTTCTTGTATTTTTTTGAACCTTGACTACCAAACACAATCGTGGACTAGTGACATGTTTGACTTGCTCAAAAGCAATCAAGAGCCAACGCAATTTTTCTAGTTTACCCTGATATTTTTTCCAAAGTTGGTCAAAGAAAGTAATATTACCTCTGAAGTTTTTTCTTTTGCAAATGCCAAATGCTGTCGGCAATCAAGAGCACCCCAAAAACTACGGCAATGGCAATGGCAACTACAACTATCACCTTCATCTTTTGCTTGTCTTTCACGTCTTCCTGGTTGACTTAGCAATAGCAAAGCGAAAATATTTTAGATGCAGCAGACTTTAATGCCATAAAACCAATGGAAAAAAATGATGGTACAACAATTATTTTTTTTTTAGAACAAATGGTACAACAAAAAATGATTTGTGGATTTCAACTAGCTTAATTTGTAAAATCTCTTGCGGTCGAAATTCTATTGTATCTAACACACACAAACACAAACACCAAAAAAGAAAAAAAGAAAAAAGGCCTTTCAAAATACGAATTAAAGAGCAACGAAGACAATAGGCCAATACCTTTCTATGAAGCTGGCTTTCAAATATATAAATCCTGCCCGTTAGCTGCAACCTGTCTAATATCAATTAGATCTCCATACCAGATGGCGCAGCCACTTCCTCCATCTCTAATGTCAGTGTTGGAATAAGCCATACAAGAACAGTTGTTCAAACATTGGACCCTGCATTCGTTAAGATTCATACTTTTGTTCACCCAAGAATACGTGGTATCTGGCAACTTGAGCCCAACAAATTTAACAAATCCAATTTTATTTTATCCTCGCAGCTCAATTCCGTAGTGCGTACACATCCCTTAGCGCAGTCGTCTGGGTTCCATCTTTCTGTTGACTTAGGCTTAAATCCTTCTATACACTGGCAGATAGGTGACTCAACAATGATACAATTTCCATAAGCACCACATAAATTATAACTGTCACATTTGTCTTGTGGTTGAAAAATGTACGTTATCCATTTTTTATCTGCTTCGATCCATATGTAGCGCTCGTACAAGTACAAAGTTTGGTTCACAACTGCTCTTGTGATTACAGAATTTTTAAACGTGTGGTATATGAAATATACCTAATCCTTGTTGGAGACAAAATTGAAGTCATAAACTTGGTTGGCCTATACCCCTATTGCACCACTGAAGCCAATACCATTCCACAGGCCAGTCCGGTCATAATTCTTGGAGCCGTTCTTCATGACTATCTCGGGGTAATTGTGAAGTTCAATCCCACAACTCAGTTCTCAAGGAGATGGATCATCTGGACTCTACCATGCAGTTAGGTGCCTTTCGAGACCAGTTCTTAAGTCCTATCCAAGCTTAATCCCCGGTAGCCATGTATCAGAAGGATAGTCAAAGCTTTGCCACAAATATCTTCATGGGTTTTCTTCATTCTCTTCTCTTAATACTAGATTTCCTGAATCTAAAAGCTCAACAACCAGAATCCCTGCCTCTTTTGTGGAATTCGCCAACCAAGCAATAGTCTTATTCTGGCTGAGAAGAAGAAGACTTCCTGAACTGTTTAACTTCAACACGCCAAACGAGTCTGTGATTTTGTGCCGGTTTGCTACCCAAACAACCGTTCTAACCGGGATATTGTTGTACCAAATTCCCAAGTAACGGTTAGTGGAATTTCCTGTATTGAAGAACCCCAGGACAAAGCCTCCATTTTTAGAGACTAGGTTTGTGCCCTTACTGTCACTGAGGGATTGGGATTGGGTAATGCTGTCAGCAGCATCAGAGAACACAAAGTAGAAAAGAAATAAACTGGAACTCAAAAACACAAAAGCAAACATGTCCATTGCTTTCTGTTCTTGGAGCTCTAAAGCCAATTTTGTAGAGCAAACACACCAAAAACTCACTCTAACAGCTTCTCTATCTCTATATTTTGGAATGGAGTTGCTATAATACCTCACTTGAAGTAGAGAATACTGTAGCATTTACTGTAGCACCTTCAAATATTTTTATCTATTAAAATAATCACCTGGTTGAATTTCCTCAGTTTTCCTTTCTTCCTCGCTCTCTCTTTCACTTCTCATCAGAAAAAACTCTCTCTTCTCATTAGAAATCAAAGATAGACAAAGGCCAACTCTCTCTGCCGGATGTGTGTGTGAGTGAAGTGAGATGAAGAGGAAAGAAAATAAAAACAGAAATGCAAACACAAAGGAGAAACCACAAGATCATGGCCAGCTCTGTGTGTGTGTGAAGTGAGCCGAAGAGGAAAAAAGAGTTGTGCTAGTGCCACATAAAGTGGCAAAACTTGTGCCACAACTTGCCCACATGGCAAGTTGTAAGTGGTAGAGAGTTAACCCCACGTGGCGAGTTGAAGCACAAGTTGTGTCACTTTATGTGGCACCAAAATTATCCAGGGGAAAAAAAAAACATAAAAGTAAGCACAGAGGAGGAGGAGAAGTCAAAAGAATAGGGTTTGTGTGTGAAGGAGAAACAAAAAAAGTAGATACATAGGAGAAGAGGGATCCAGATCCTCTCCATTTCTCTTTGAAATGGATAGTGTCCAGTTCACGTACAGGATCTTTTTGAAAACTATCAAGGGTCAAAAACGTGTCACACCAATTAAAATGTAAAACTCTAGGATCCGGATTCAAACCACAGTTAACAGTTTCTCTCTCACCAAACCCATCTGAATATTTCAAACTCTCTTTCTCTCTCTTCTCCAAGGTTTGCATTTCTCTCTCACCTCGCCGTCACAGTGCCACCACTACCACCTGCGCCAAGGCTACGATTTGATCAAGCTTTTATGCTCCAAGCGTTTACTCAAATACTATAAGCAAAAGATTTTCATCTAAATATTTCAAACTCTCTTTCTCTCTCTCTTCTCCAAGGTTCGACTTTCTTTTTGGCCCCACCATCACGGTGCCACCACTACCACCTGCGCTAAGGCTACGATTTGATCAAGCTTTTATGCTCCAAGCTTTTATCCAAACACTATAAGCAGAAGATCTTCTCCAACTTCATCCGCCAAAAAAAATCAACTAATCTATCTATGTTTGTATGCCTTTTTGTTGCTTTGTGATAGTGCTTTCTTGGGGTTTTTGATTTTCTTTTGAATTGGGATTATTTTATACGCTTAAAATTTTTATTGGGGTCTCTTAATATATATATATATATAATCTCTGTTTGTGTGTTTTATGTTGTGGTTATTAGAATGTTTGGTTCCATTTTTTTGGTTTGTGGGTATTTTTTTGGTCTCACTGTTATGTAAATGTTTGTGCTTTTGCATGGATTTTGATTTTATTTTTAATTGTTCACTTTATCATGAAAGGTTTTAGGGAATGTATTGTGAATGTCTCTTTATTTTCCCTGTCTTGCCACTGAGTGCAGAATTGGGTGTGTGTAAATTGTCCTTTGTAGGAATGGAATGCACATAATTGTATTTTGATGATGAACTGTAAAAGAAAACATTCAGCTTATGGCTAGATTTTTGTTTACTGGCGGCTAGCTGCTTATATACACTAGCTTTTAGGGTGAGGCAGATGAAATTTTCGATTTTCAAAAATCTGAACTGTTGAGAACCCTTTTGTGGTTGGTATTTGAATTTTAAAGCTCTTATAGGAAGAATAATTGAATTTTCTAACTATTTTTTGTGCCTCTCTTTTTGTAGATTGGTTCTTGTATTGGCCTTTTGGTTATCCATTTGGAAAGTCTGCATAATTTTTTGGACTGGTTCTATTATTGGTTTCATTGATTTGTTAATATTGGCTTTTTGTAGATTGGTTCTTGTATTAGCAATTTATTTGTTAATATTGCTTGTAGGTTTCATTGATCCTAATCATCAGTAAGTTGGAAGGGCCTTTGGAGCTATGATACATCCCACAGCTTTGATACCAAAAAAACTTACATAACAAAGAAGCATCATACTTTCATACCAAGAGATGGGACAAGTTGTTTAACACAAGGCAAGTCGCAGTGATCAAGCTAAGATTGAAAATTGTAGACTTTGGATGGAATGTATAATCAAGAAGCAAGAGGTGGAATGTATAGTCAAGCAATAAGCACACCAATTGTAGAAGTTTCATGTTATTGTAATCATATAATCAAAGTGTTTATTTCAATGGAGTTCTTGTATGTGATCAAAGTGTACATTGTAATAAAATTTGTTCATTTTTTATATATTAAATTCTCTTATTGTCAACTCTGTTGGATTGAATTTTGATTGTAATGCCAAGTAACTCATAGGGGTGCAACCCAAGTACATAGATTAGCTGAGCAATGTAAAAGAAAGTGGGAAACTGATCCACTTCTAATAGCAAAACAATTATGTAGAAAACAACTACTTCTGCAGAAAGTTGGTTCCGAAGTACTAAGGCCTGACAGACTTTAACAGCCTTAATGTTATCTTGCATCTCATAGACTATAACCAAATCTCCATCACAAATGTGACGAGTACAAGTTTTCTTTTTCGTTGGATCAATTGGCAACATCCTCAAAATCTTGGAATTTGTAAAATCGATTACAATAACAGCTGACTGTGATGATGAAATTTCCACAAGGGGTAAGAGGAAGACAAATTGACATTTATAAGAATCTAGAGAAATTGAGTCTTATCATCACACAAAAGCTAATAAAGACACACAAAAGCTATCATGTTTCACACAGCCTTAGTCAATTTTGCTCTACAGCATGGTTTGTATACAAAAAGGTACAATTACCAGTTCCTCCAAAAAAAAAAAAAAAAAAAAGGTACAATTACCAAGAAACTTATATCCCAATCTACAATAGATTTATGCAACTAGGCAGGTAAACAAGGATACCCAAAATCACATTTATAATGAGCTTCGAATGAATTTCAGTATATAAACAATCCTCACTTTCTAGCAATAAATCCCCAATTTAAGGAAGTAAGCTCTACATACATACTTAGATGAATTTGTATATTTTGTAACTTGATTTAAGGAAGGCTTGGTTCTGGTACTTAAGTTTGTTTAGATTGTTCACTTGTGTATTGTTGGTTTGAATTTCCTGGCTCCCAGCCTTAGGGTCAGCTTAGTTTTGGGTTTGCATGAACTATGTTCTTAGTTCAATGAATACTGAATTATTAAATAAATAAATAAATTCTAATTCTTTTTGCCCAAACCAAAGGAAATTACATCAGAGTATATATTCACATAGTATATGGAAATATTCAAAGGGCTAATAAAAACAGAGGGATTTGGCAATTTTCATCTAATCAAAACTATCTTAGCATGTGGCAGCAACAATTACATTAATATAGAATATAGAACACCTAGCAAGCATAGAGATCTACAACTTTTNCAGAAAACAACAACTTCTACAGAAACATAGATATGCTCTTTGGTAACAAAAGGAAATTACAAAACAAATTTTGGACCATCAAAACTCCAGTTCTAAACTAGGAAAATTACAAAACAAGAGCACTTAATCTCAACATGTGTCATAGATTATAAAACATGATCTTAAACTAGAAAAATGGCTTAACTTTATGAACCATCTCATTCCATCCACTTCTAACACTTTCTTGAGTCAAGGGACCTCTACTTGCAACACTTCCTTGAGTCAAGAGACCTCCTGCACCATCAATTTTGTCATTGGAGCCTACAACACTTGATATACTCTCTAAATGTGATGCTAATGCAACTTGCTGATGAGCCTTCCTGATGTGATGCAAAACTTGTAGAAGCCGACTACAAAAGAAACCAATTACACATTACACATATCACAAGCTTAGCATTAAAATTATCAAATCATGCATCTAAACTATTATTAATATTAAAGTAAAATATATAATTGTAAATATCTTTACCATTAAAAGTTGTGTAAAACTAGTAATACTTTCAGAAGAGATATCCTTAGTTTTCTTTTGTGCCATGATGTCATGTGCATATATTTCCTATAAAAATTGTACTTGTTTAGCAACAATAATAGTATACTATATTAATGTGTAAAAATAAAATAGAATGGTGAAAATAAGGATAATTTAGAAGATTACCTTCTGCACTTTTCTTTTCTTTGTTTGCTTCTTTGATGTGCCTTCCTTTGGATTCGGCATCTTTTCTATCCATGATTTTGTCCTACGCTTTTTATTACAATAAATCTCCCTTTTCTTTATCCCTTTTGGTACAATCATAATCGAAGTACATAATTGATCTTCTTTGTCTGCAAAATCAGTGGAAGGCCTAATGATGTTTTCTTCTACATTAGCTTTGCAATTCCGAAGGTCACAAAGTTTTTTTTTTTTTTTTCAAAACTGCAATTTCTAAGCTTAGAATATTATGGCCTTCTTTAGTTTCACATGCCTCATTCACCAATTGAATATATTTTGGACATAAATCTCGATACCAATCTACATATTCCAGTCAAGTATCCGACTTAATATTATGTGTTGTGCAATTTTTTTCGCTTCCATCTTTTGCATCTTTTCTCCACCTCTTCATGATATATCTATTAGGAATCAACTTGATATCCAATACATCAAGAACTTTCAAACCATGCCTACATAAAATACCAAATGACTCAAACTTTCTGCAACTACAAGATAGAGTCTCATCTAATGGATTCCACATGACTTCATATTTTCCATATTGATTGAAAACTCCAACCACATAACTATGCGTTTGACTCACATTGCATTCTAGAATGGAAAGTGCCATTACCTCTTCAACTTCTGTCTGAAATAAATCGAACAACGTAGGCGTGTACACTTTTGCTACTTGGTTAAGCATAAGAGAGCTTTAGAGCTTCAATCTTGGAAATTTATGTCTAGAGTTATATTATGCTTCTAACTCCTTATCTCGTTTTTGATTGACAACTCTTGCAAAATGAGTGAAAAACTCTACTATATGGAGACCAGTATGCAAGCAATCCTTCAAGTCAGCATTGAAACTCTCACTAAGCTGGGTTGTCTTCATTCCTGCAGTGAAAGTTCTCTTAACATATGCTTGGACCCATTTTTCCTTCAATTTAAATAGATCAATTAGCTATTTATTTTCATGAACATCTTACTTATCCGGCATTTCATTCCAAGCTGTAAGAAACTCATCTTTACCATCATACTCATAAATACATGTGAGTAAATGACCCAAGTGTCTCTTAGCATTCTGCCACATATGTCAACTACACAATGCATGATATGTCTTAGGCATGACTACTTTTATTGCAGTTGACATTGTTGCATCTTAATCTGTGAAAATAGTGATTGTGATGTAGAACAGACAGCGCATGCCTTCCTGGAGTAGCAGGGGCGCAGGAAGTCACAACGCAAGATCAAAGGGGGGTGCCAGTAGGGGCCATTAGGGGTAATAGTGTCAGAATTGTATGAAATTTGGCAGATTGATGGAAAATGGCGTTCTGATCCAGATTCATTCATAAATGTCGCCAAAATTTAGGCAAATTCCTTCATTAAGGCCCTAAAAACCGTGTTTTTGCTATTTATAGTAATATTTGTTTTTCCTTAATAACTTTTAGTTTAAAAGTCAAAATAAGGTCCCGTCTATTTTGGGACGACCCTTAAGGTTAGTAATTTATGATTCTGCATTTAATTCAATTTTGTCATTTTTGGTAAAATTCAATAATTGGTCACCTAATCGCTTAATTAGTGTGAATTAGGGTTTTAAACGTCTTTTCTTAGTATTTATATGTTTTGTAGCCGTTAGAGGCAAATTAGACTATTATCAATAAACACAGACGTTTTATCAAATTTTCTTCTGGTAGATTCCAGTTTTATCTCCTTGTGGATTTAGGGAAACCCCTAGTGGATTCAAGGTTTACTACCAGAAACTAACAGTTTAGTTTCTGTTCCATCAAGAGAGCATTGTGTGTGCTTTTCTTCAGGCTTCCGAGACATCAGTTGGTATCAGAGCCTTGATTTACCCTGGTCTGATGGCTAACCGGCGAGACGGTGACCACCACAACAATGACAGCGGTGACGACGTCAGTAAACCAGTCCTCACTAGGGATGAGTTCCTTGATTTTCGTGATGAAAATCAACAATTGCATGATTCAACCCAGTAGCCTCTGGACCTGATTCAAGCAGCGCTTGCAACCTTGCTTAACCGAAACCCTAATCGTGATGACGAAGAGCGACATGATAATCAAGTGTGTGGCCTTCCCCATCGTGGTCCAAACCGGAATAGGCAGCAAGACTACAACGAAGAAGATAGTGAAGACAAGGAGTATGCAGAGAGAGTCCTTGGAAATCATCGTGGTCCTACGAGGGATCATGGCCGAGATTATTAGGAGCAAAGGGACTATCAGATGAAAGTAGAGTTACCATCCTTTAATGGTAATGTCTCCATTAAAGAGTATCTGGATTGGGTCAGTGAGGTGGAAAAGTTTTTCGATTATATGGGTACAGCTGATGACAAACAGGTGTGTTTGTTTGCCTACAAATTGAAGGGAGGAGCATCTACCTAGTGGGATCGTATTCAATTAAATCATACTCGTGAACAAAAGCTTCCAATACGATCATGGAAGAGAATGAAAAGATGAATGGCAAATCGATTCTTACCACCAGATTACCAGCAGGAGTTGTTCAGACAGTACTAGGATTGTAGGCAAGGTACTCGGACAATTAATGAGTACATGGAGGAGTTTGATAGTTTGGCGAATCGCAATGATTTGGAGGAGACTGAAGCTCAACGGATATCCATATTTGTACACGGGTTACGAGTTTCCATTCGAGATCAAGTATCCTTACAAACCCTATATACTTTGAATGAGGCTGTAACCCTATCCAAGAAGATAGAATATCAAGATCTCAGGGCAGGTTCGAAGTTTTCCAACCGCAGTTTGGAGTCCTCTAGTTCCACTGCCAACAAAGGTAAACAGTCCATGTTTACACCACGATCACAACCAGTGGTTAGGGAGAATAGTGGAGTCAACCAATTCACAGTGGCAGCAGCAGGTTTCGCAGCCCAGCCAATAGCGAACGCCAACCCCTATGCTAGGCCAAATGGGAATAAGTGCTACAGGTGTGGAGAACCAGGACATCGATCTAGTTCTTGCCCTAAGCGAGCCGCAGTGAATCTGGTGGTGGTAAAAGAGGGCAAGGTAGAAGGTGAACAAGAGGGTGAAAAGGTGTATAATGATGCGGATCCGTATGCCTGTGATCCTAATAAGGTCCAAGAGGATGAGGAAGGCGTGCCATTAGGGCAGTCTTTGGTGATTCAGAGGTTGTTACTCACACCAAGGATGGAATACGGTGATCAGCGAATGAGATCTTTCGAGCACGATGCACCATCAGTAAAAGGGTTTGTGATTTGATTAAAGACAGTGGCAGTGTAGAGAACATTACGTCGAAGAGTTTGGTTACCAAGCTGGGACTGAAAACAGAAAAACATCCCTCTCCATACAAGATAGGTTGGATTAAGAAAGGTACAAAAACTCTTGTTACTCAACAATTTCGTGTTACTTTTTCTATAGGTAAATATTATATAGATGAAATAGTTTGTGATGTTGTTGAAATGGATGCATGTCATTTAATACTGGGTAGACCTTAGTAGTATGATGTAGATGCTACTCATAAGTGTAAGGATAATGTGTATGTTTTTTTTAAGAATGGCAGAAAAATTGTCCTTGGTCCTATTAAGGAAGGCAATAGACCCAAAGTTTCTAAAGTGGAAGAGAAGCCAGCACTCCTCATAGTGAACAATGAAGATGAGTTTGAAAGGGATTGTAAGGAGTTGAAACAGGTATATGCGGTAGTGGTGACAAATGGTGAGCCAAAGAAGGTTACTGAGATACATGAGGCAATTGAACCATTGATCAAGGAGTTTGAAGAGCTTTTTCCAGAAGAGCTGCCTGCAGGTTTACCACCAATGCGTGACATCCAACATTGCATTGATTTAGCTCCTGGAGCTAGTCTACCAAATCTGCCACATTAAATGATGAACCCTCAAGAGGGTTAGATTCTACAGGGGTAGGTGGATGAGCTTTTGAGCAAGGGGTAGATCAGGGAGAGTATGAGTCCATGTGCAGTATCGGCATTGTTAACACTAAAGAAGGATAGGAGCTGGTGTATGTGTGTGGACAGTCGAGCCATCAACAAGATCACATTCAGGTATCGATTTCCTATTCCCCGACTAGTTGACATGTTTAATATGCTGATTGGGTCCAAGTGTTACACCAAGCTGGATCTCAAGAGTGGGTATCACCAGATTCAGATGACCTGGAGATGAGTGGAAGACAACTTTTAAGACAAATGAGGGGTTGTATGAGTGGATGGTAATGCCTTTCAGATTGTTCAATGCTAACAACACTTTCATAAGACTTATGAATCAGGTAATAAAACCATTTATTGGAAAGTTTGTGGTAGTTTATTTTAACGATATCCTGATTTATAGTAAGACAAAAGCAGCCCACTATAATCATGTGAGAGAAGTATTAGCAGTGTTGCAGGCCAATGAGTTGTATATCAACTTGAAGAAGTGCAACTTCTTGACTGATAAGTTGCTATTCTTAGGGTATGTGGTCAGTGCGGATGGGATTCATGTTGATGAGGACAAGGTCCGTGCAGTCAAAGAGTGGCCAACCCTAAAGACAGTGAGTGATGTGCAAAGCTTCCATAGGCTAGCAACCTTCTATTGGTGGTTTGTTTGAGATTTTAGTAGCATAGTAGCCCCTATCACTGAGTGTCTCAACAACGGGAGGTTCTCATAGGGAAAAGAGGCAAAACAAAGCTTTGCCTTGATCAAGGAAAAGTTGAGCACAGCCTCGGTTTTGGAATTGCCTAACTTTGATAAGGTGTTTCAGGTGGAGTGTGATGCATCTGTGGTCGGGATAGGTGTTGTTCTTTAATAAGACAACAGACCAATAGCATTCTTCAGTGAGAAAGTTTGTGAAAATCAAAGTAAATAGTCAGCCTATAAACTAGTGTTCTTTGCTGTAGTACAGACTCTTAAGCATTGGGAGCACTAACTGATTCAGAGGGAGTTTGTATTATATACGGATCATCAGGCATTAAAACACATCAACAGTCAAGTTAGCATTAACAGGATGCATGCTCGGTGGCTAGGTTGTATACAGTGCTTTCATTTCACTTTGAAGCACAAGTCTGGTGTCACCAATAAGGTGTCAGATGCATTCAGCAGGCGAGCATTATTGTTGACCACCCTACGTACTGAAGTTGTAGGGTTTGATTGCCTCAAGGAGCTATACGAGAATGACGAGGATTTTGGTGATATTTAGGGTAAGTGTCAACAAACTCATACTGCTGTCAATAGTATGTACATCCAAGATGGTTTCCTTTTTCGGGGTAACCAATTATGCATCCGTAAAAGTTCATTGAGGGAGCAGATTATTAAGGAGCTGCATGGTGGAGGTTTGGGTGGACATATGGGCAGAGATAAGGCTATAGCACTAGTGGAAGAGAGGTATTATTGGCCATAATTCAAGAGGGATGTTGGCAATCATGTGAATAAGTGTCCAATCTGCCAAACTGCTAAGGGTCAATCTCAGAATACTTGTTTATATATGCCTTTGCCAGTTCCACAAGCACCATGGGAGGATCTGTCTATGAATTTTATACTAGGTCTTCCTCGAACTCAGCGAGGTATGGATTCTATTTTTGTTATGGTTGACAGGTACTCGAAGATTTCCCATTTCATAGCATGCAAGAAGACTTCAAATGCTACTCGAGTGGCCAATCTGTTCTTTAAAGAAGTTGTGCGTTTGCGTGGAGTGCCAAAGTCCATCACCTCTGATCGGGATACCAAATTCATTAGTCACTTCTAGCGGACTTTGTGGAAGCGTTTTGACACTTCCTTGAATTACAGCAGCACTAGTCATCCACAGACTGATAGCCAAATAGAAGTGGTTAATCGCATTTTGGGGAATCTACTCCAGTGTATCTTAGGCGAGAAGCCCAAGCAGAGTTTGCATACAATAACTCAGTCAATAGAAGCACTGGTAAGTCTCCATTTGCCATTGTCTACTGCGGGCCCCCAAAACATGCTTTGGACTTGATATCTTTACTTGAGCTTCCAGGAGTGAGTCAAGCAGGAGAGAATATGGCTGACCGTATTCAGGCCATGCAAGAGAAGATCTTCAATGTTGGGGATTTAGTACTGGTCTATCTTAGGAAGGAGAGGTTCCCTGTTGGTACCTACAACAAATTAAAGGACAAGAAGTATAGGCCATTTCAGATTACTAAGAAGATCAACAACAATGCTTATGTGGTTGCTCTTCCTCCAGACATGAGCATTTCTTCTACCTTTAATGTTGCTGACTTTTATTATTATCATCCTCCTGATGAACCAAATAGTGGGAACTCGGGGTTGAGTTCTTTTCAAGTAGGGGGGATTGATGTAGAATAGACAACACATGCCTTCCTAGAGCAGCAGAGGCACAGGAAGTCACAATGCAAGATCAAATGGGGGTGCTAGTAGGGGCCATCAGTGGTAACAATGTCAGAATTGCATGAAATTTTGGCAGGTTGATGGGAAATAGCATTCTAATCTAAATTGATGACATGCCATGAATGCCACCAAAATTTAGGCAAATTCCTTCATTAAGGCCCCGAAAACAGTGTTTTTGCTATTTATAGTAATATTTGTTTTTCCTTAATAACTTTTAGTTTAAAAGTCAGAATAAGGTCCTGTCTGTTTTGGGATGACCCTTAAGGTCAGTAGTTTATGATTCTACATTTAATTTAATTTTGCCATTTTTGGTAAAATTCAGTAATTTGTCACCTAATCGCTTAATTAGTGTGAATTAGGGTTTTAAACGTCTTTTCTCAGTATTTATATGTTTTGTAGCCGTCAGAGGCAAATTAGACTATTATCAATAAACACAGACGTTTTATCAAATTTTCTTTTGGTGGATTCCAGTTTTATCTCCTTGTGGATTCAGGGAAACCTCTCGTGGATTCGAGGTTTACTACCAGGAACTAATAGTTTAGTTTTTATTCCATCAAGAGAGCATCATATGTTCTTTTCTTCAGGCTTCCGCGACATCAGGTTGGCTTCTTTTCAGACATTGCTTCTAAGAAGGTCTCAAATAACTATATAAAAGATTAATTCGTTTCGTTATATAAAAGTGCACCTCCAAATACAACAGTTTCTCTATGGGGATTGAGACCCAAAAATACTCCAAGTGGCCTTGCATCTCTATTTGTACTATACATTGTATCAAACATTATTACATCACTGAAGTGGCTATAGTCAATGATCATTCTTGCATCAGCCCAAAAGATATTAGTAATCAACTCTTCACAGTCCAGTTGAGTAGCAAAATAATATGAAGGATTTTCCTTAAGTTGATGATTGAAATATCTTCCAAAGCTGGCAGCTTCCCCATGCTCTATGTATCTCTCTCGCTTAGTGCATAAATAGTTTTTATGATCTTGCTTGGTAAAATCAAAATCATCATATCTACCAACTTGCTTACTAAGAAGCTCATAAGATTGCTTTAATCTTAATCCCGATTCATGTGCCAAATCAATTTCAATAGCATGAGTTGCAACCACTTTTCGTTGTGATGGCATCATGTGTACAGTTGATGGGAGGTGGAGATAGTGGTTATGCTCCGCAATAAATTCATTCACCACATAGTTTTTACTATCTCGATTAAGTACAATAACCAAACGTGCTTCACAACCACATCTTGTTTCTGCTCGTGGATTCTTTGTATTCTGATCTCTCTTGTCTTTGCCTCGAACTCCCTCCTTCACACACAAAAATCTCCTTGAAGTAACCACTCCAGTCTTTTTACATTTATTTACATACTCTTTTCTAATAATAAAACTAGCCTTTCTGCTATATTCATTATAAAAATCATATGCAATCTCATTTGCTTCAAACTCCATCCCTTTAAATGGGGCAGATTCCATGGGCACATTAGAAGGAACATGTATTCCCATCATTATCCCTAGAAAAAATTGACCTTAAATTTATTATAACTTTCACCTATGAGCAGTAGCCAGAGTAAAATTGACCAAAACAGAGATGATGTAAAAAAATGAGACAGAGTAAAAATGAAAGAGTAGCCAGATTAAAAATGAAAGAGTCATTGGAAGCAAGGGAAAATTTGGCTGCTGAATGAGCAGTAGAGTTATGACATCTACCAATCCAACTAAAATTGCAAGAAACAAAAGACATAGCCAAGTCTTGGATGTTAGCAATCAAAGGGGAAATAGACCAGGCAGAACAGGGACCATTGGTGTGGATAGACCAGGCAATCAAATATGCCATACACTAATAAAGATTCAATCTTTATCTCAAAAAAAAAAAAAAGATTCAATCTTTATCTCAAAAAAATAAAAAAGATACTCCAAGAATCATCCAGCTATTATAAGGATTCAATCTTTATCTCAAAAAATTAAAAATAAAAGTTCAGATAGACTAACTTGCATCTAGCCATCAAAACAGCAATATAAACTCAACAAGACAACAATATAAATGCAGAAAAATGAGATGGACTCCAAGAATCATCCAGCCATTATAAAGATTCAATCTTTATCCCAAAAAATTAAAAATAAAAATTCAGATAGACTCTAACTTGCATCCAGCCACCAAAACAACAGTATAAACTCATCAAGACAACAATATAAATGCAGAAAAATGATCAAACATCAAATAAGATAAGCATAAACAAGATTTATGGATATACCTCTGTTTTGGCAAGATAGAAATAGAGATGTTCTCTGAACTTCTTCTCTAAACCTTTGAACGTGTTTTTTGAAGCTTTTGAACGCGCACGTTTGGTTTTCACTTTTCCCTCCTAAAGGGTTTTTTTTTTTTTTTTTTTTAAGTAGAATTTGTCCAGTTGAGTTAAACAACGCTCTAGTTTAAGTGTTTAACCACAATTAAGTGTGTGTTTACATTTTAATTGACGTGGCACGTTTTTTACCCTTGATAGTTTTCAAAAACATCCTGTCCGTGAATTGGACACTCTCCATTTCAAAGGGAAATGGAGAGGATCTGGATCCAGAGAAGAGTGGGTACGTGTGTGGAGGAGAAAAAACAAGAAGGAAAAAAGAAAAAAGAAAAATGGATATAGAGGGTCATGCATGCATTAACTTGAGCAAGTTGTTCTTTGAAAATTCTACATTTTGTTGTGAACAAAAATTCACATTACTTTCTTTCACAGATGTCACATATTTTGTAGTTGGTAACTTACTCACTTTTCCTGATCCTTATTTTTGCACTAGTATATGTGAAAGAAAGGTCAACAAAGAAATGGAATGGTGAGCATTGACTTAGTGTTCAATATTCCATATTTGAAGAGGTGGTAATTTTTATCCATATCCATGAACCCACCGTAACCTACCTAATTTGGATAAGTCTTGACCCAACTCAATTAATTTATTGAGTTAAATGGGTAAAGACCTATTTGGGTAATTTAGTTAATGAGTATTAATGGATAAACCCATATTAATTTTTTTCCACCTCTTCTAAATTAAAGTCTAAAATGTAAATCACCAAAAAAAAAAAAAAAAAACAAAAATGTAAATAAGAAGATTAAGAAAAAATCTAACCCTAAGATTGTGTTTGTTTAGAGGTGAAATAGAATTGATGGAAAACTTTGAAGAGAAAATGAGAAGGAAAACTTTCTTAAAGTGTGTTTAGTTGGGTGGGAGGAAGGAAAATAAATTGTGGGGCTCAAGTGTTTTCTTTCTGGGCCCACTAAAATGTTTTCTCCCCAAAATGGAGAGAAAACTGAAGGGAAAAAATGGGGCTGTTTAATGGACAAAAATGCCTTTGTGCACTTGCACATGGGCTTTCATTGCTCTTCTTCACCTCTTTCTTATTTCTTTTTTTCCCCCTCCTTGATGTTGCCTCCATTTTTTTTTTCTTTCTTCCTCCTAGACGTTGCCTCCTCCTCTTCTTCTTCTTTTTTTCTCTTCCCTTGTTGTCTCTTCTGTCCTTTTTTTTTTTCTTTTTTTTCTTTTGATTTAAATGTATGTTGCTAATATTCTTTTTTTTTCTTTTGCTTTTTTTTTTTTTTTTTGCATTTTTTTTGGTTGTTTGTCACATTTTTTGTTTTAATTGGGCATCATTTTTAACAAGGGTACATGAGTAAATTTATACAAACTCACTTTTTCCATCCCTCCAATTTTTCATTCTCAACCAAATTAAAATGAGGGAAATTAAAATCTTTTCTTTCCTTACATTTTTCCATCCTTCCACCATTTTCTATCCTCCCACTTTTCCACTCCTCCAACCAAATGAACCCTAAGCTCCTAAGGGAACAAAACACAGCTGCCACCTTTCCTCTCCAAAGAAAATTTTAAACCCTAACTAGAAAATTTCTTATTGATTTTCTTGAGTTTCTTCTCATTTTCCCAATTACCAAACATTTCCTAAGAGTATCTAGTTCCTCTAATCATCTCTTTCTCTTAGAACAAGTGTGTTTGTTATGATCTAAAATTCTTGAGCTCATGCTTGATGTGGATAGAGAAGTCGCCGGAATCTCTCCACTGCCGCACTTAAGTGGCTTGTCTCTTGAGATCAAACCCACACTCACCATGAAACCATCAGTAAGAATCTTGAGTCTGAATCAAAATTGAGAGAATTAAAGAGGTTCATTTTTGTATCACTTTGTTTGGTTATTTGTTGAGGCTAGATTCCCTTTTTGGTTTGTTTAGTTGCTGAGAAAATCTAACTAAAAGGGGAAAAATGTACGGCTACGATACCTAGTATAACAAAACGGGCCGATTATTGTTTATGGGCTGAAAGGTAGACGAGCCTGTTATGTGCAAGACCTGTTGAGGACGGATTCGGAGTGGACGAATGAAAAAGGAACGGACTGATTGGCCATGGGCCTACTGGGACCTCTTGATGGGAATACTTGCGGCCCATTATCATAAAATCTTAAACAGAAGCCTAATGCAAAGGGGGTTCTAGAGATTACGTACATTGACGAAGATCTTCTCTATAAAGAAAAGGACTTCGACTCCAAGTAAAAGAGGTTAACTTTTGACTACTATAAAAGCCCTAATACCCTCACAAATTAAGGTACGCATAATTGACCCTCTCTAGTACTCTGGAGTTGTAAAAGGTTCTAACTTGACCTTCGGAGGGTATTTGGCTGGTACCACACCGGTGCTCTTTGTAGGTTTTTTCTTTTTCTTGCTGTGCAGGTGATTTTTGGAGCGTGTGAGCTACGTGTAATTCATTGGTGATTTTTCAGACCTCATCACTAACAAATCATGCTTCCTTAGAAATTTAGTAAGTAAACGGTTTTGTTGAGAAATCTAGTAAACTCTCTCTCTCTCTCGAAATCTAATAATGATTAACTAATTTGATTTTCGAATTTTTCTTGGCAACCGATATGTGAAATGTAGTGGATCTTTTTTTAATTTCCTTTTAAATCCTTTTGGCTAGATTTCCATTCTGTCTTTGATCCGCACAGTGGGTATTACAAAATTTGATTTACAAATTTTTCTTGGCAACCAAATCACAGAATATGTAAATTTTATTGGATATTTTTATATTCCTTTTCATTCCTCTTATTAATTTTTTGAGGCTATATTTTAATTTGATGTCTTTGATCCATAGAGTGGGAATTTCGGTAAATTTCTTTTGAGTGTGGTAGTTTTATAATAAGTTCTTGGTAATGGTACTTGTAATTATTTATATAAATCAAATAATCGCTTGTGGATTCTAGTTAGCTCAACTGGTAAAGTCTCTTATGGTTGTATAAGAAATTTGGGGTTCAATCCTCGCCTACAGGCCCTACACAAAAAACTGATTGGTGTCTTGGTTTGATGATAAAGAGCTATCATCAAGAATAAACGCCACAGGTTAAAACTCTAAAAAAAAAAAAAATAATGGGTTTAATGGGCAGGTTGAGTGATTAAATGGGTTGGGTAAATAATGGTTATTTAATATTGGATAAATTACAAATTACACCTCTAAAGTTTAGGAGTATTTGGATTTTATGCCTCAAAATTTAAAACTTCAAGGTGTGAAATTTAAACACCCCCAAATCCAAATACCCATAAAATTTAAGAGTAAAATCTAAATTCTGAAACGTTAGAGTGTAAAATTCAAAAACTTCAAACTCTAAAGGTTAAAATCCAAACTTTAGGATATAAAATCTAAACACTCCTAAACTTTAGGGTTGTAATATGCAATTTACCCTTTCATATTTATTCAAATGGATACTAAATGGGTAATGGGTAATTAATCACCTAACTTATTTATAACCCAGCCCGCCTATTTGCCACCTCTATCACTAAGCACTATGAACCGTTCAAATTGGGATATTGTTGTAAAAAATTCCAAGTAATAGTTATTGGAATTTCCCATACTTTAAGAACCCCAGGACAAAGCCTCCATCTTTAGAGACCAAGTTTGTGCCCATAGTACTCATTGTCACACAGAGATTGGGATTGGGTAACGCTGTTAGCAGCATCAGAGAGTACAAAGTAATCTCTTGTTTGAAAATTTTGGGAAGCGTTTGTTACGCACAATTTCAGATGTAAAACACTATGTTAAGTATAGATGTGTAGTTTTAGCTGAGTGAGTTTTGTACAATGCCTCAATCAAGAGATAATTAAGGGGGTGTTTGGTAAATGTTTCCAAACAACAATTTTTAATTTTTAAACAATATTTTACATATTTTTATACACTTTTTTTATTCACACGTATTTTTACAAAAAATTTTAAACAACAATTTTCAATTTTTAAACACATATAAGCAGGCCTTAAGACTGTGTGTTGCCCCCATAGTAAAAAAAGGCACTTAAAAAACGGACGAAATGGGTAATTAGCCATAATTACCCAACTATATAGTTAGTTGGCCTGGTTCAGAAACTATATTATTTAATAGCATCTCGAGTCTCAGAGACTCGAATTGTGCGCTCATACCTCGACTCTTTGATGCTCGGTTTTCATAGTTTAAGCTGGCGTGCTTCCATGTGGCGTCCACATGGAACTCGAGTTTCTGAGACTCGAGTTTCGCGTAGACGCCATCTAGCGCTGACGTGGTCGTCCACGTGGTAATTAAGGCCACCTAGCTCTGACATGGAACTCGATTCTCTGAAAATCGAGTTTTAATAGGGCTTTTTCAAATTAAACGCCTAGCTCACAGTCAGTCTCCACTCTCACTGACTCTCTCTCGTCTTCTCTCACAAAAATAGGGACTTGGTTAGTCCATATCAGACCCAACATGGCATGAAAAATATCATTCTAAATCCCCATTATTTCTAGTTTTCTGTTGTGAAATTGAGTATCTCATCTAATTCAAAAGGCAGGAGAAGATGCAACTGAAACGATAAAGAATATGAAAGAGAACAAGAAATTGACAGCAAAGAAAGAAGCTCAATTTCAGGAACTTAAAGATGAATTGTACAGAAAATTGGGGACAGTTGGAAACCTTGTCCATGCCTCGGTTCCCATCTCCAATGATGAGGTACATGACTAGTTGATATATGCCATCTAAAGCAGGAACCATATGTTTGAATCCTTCTATCACTTTCCGCAGGTTTTCATTTCATATGGCAAGAAGTCTAATGGAGAGCTATTGCTATCATACGGATTTGTGCCGAAAGAGGGTACCAACCCAAGTGATTCAGTTGAATTGTCACTGTCACTTAAAAAATCAGACAAATGTTATAAGGAGAAGCTGGAAGCTCTGAGGAAGTATGAATTATCAGGGTAAGTGCCTTATAGGTCAATGGCAAAGTTTCCAGTCCTTTAAAAAAAAAAAAAAAAAAATCTTTCTTTAGTTTAGTCATTCTCAAGCATTTCCTAAGCTTGATGGACGAAAAAAAAATGAGGGATTAGCTCAAGTACTAAAAGGGATGCTAATGGCAGTGGGACTCACCTAATGGGATTATGTTGCCGGAAAACCTGATTTATCAGTTTAGATAACATCAAAAATTTTGTCAAATTTTGACATGACTATTGAGAACCTTTTTGTTATGTTTATTTGGTTATCTTCTGTTACAACTGAAATTAGACATTTGTAAGTGATTGTTCCCTCTTCTAATATAATGATAACATTTGAATAAAGTGTATATGTTTTTAACAGATCTCAGTGTTTTCCTATACAAATAACTGGTTGGCCAATGGAGTTAATGGCATTTGCCTTTTTAGCTGTCAGCCCTCCAAGTATAAGCAGACAGTTTGAAGAGGTTTGACTGTTTAACTTTCTTAATTATAAATCAAAATTTCAGTTTTGCTTAACCTGTCTCAAACATATTTATTCCAGATGGCTGCTGCAACATCAAATCAAAATACCACCAAGAAGGATCTAAGATACCCTGAAATAGAGGAACAAGCACTGCAATTCATATTGGACTGTTGTGAATCTAGCATATCAAAGTACAGCAGATTCTTGCAGGTGAGGATTATTTTGTTCAATAACGTTTAGTATGGTTACCAAAGTTTGTTATGATTCCTTATTAATCAGCCTATATCAACTATTACTGGAACCTGGTGGGGCTGAGGTTAAGCTATGGTTGAACCCACCTGAGGGAGAACCTATGATAACCCTCCCCCGTCTAGGCTTCTCAATCATTGGTTCCTCAGCAGGGAGGTACTGCTGTAGTTACACCCAGTCAGGGTCTTCCAAATACTAGTGGCCCCTACCCCTTTTTAATTTAGAAAAAAAGGCCCTAGTATATTTCATGCTCAAGGCATGTTGGATGTTGAAATATTATTCAAAAATTGGTTTAACAAATTACTTGATTAACTGCAACTTGCCTAAGCGCCCTACTGCATGGATCCGTAGTGCTTTGGCATATAAACATAAAATGTTCAATTACTCCTATGGTTCTACCAACCTGACCTGGATGACACAAACTGTTACTCATATTGGTTCATTAGTTCATTTGTTGTCTAAATAAATCATACCTCTTCAGGACATTAACTCTGTTAAAGCCCATTTTATCAATTTCTATCAATTTTGTTAAAGCAAAATGCAATAAACTTCAAACCCACAAAAAAACAAATTGAAAAACAAAAATCATCAAACCCACAAATCATCAAACTGAAAAACAAAAACAAAACCCACAAAAAAACAAAAATCATCAAACCCACAAACCATTCAAACTGAAAAAACAATAAAGCATTTTTAACACTTCTATTCGAAATCCCCACTGTTTCTCAGCAACCAAACAGTAAACTTTGTACAAAGCAACTCACCTTTTTGTTTAGTTTTGTGAGACCGAGTAGAGTGAGCGAGAGTGGAGAGGAGACGGTGAAGGAACTCAAAGCTTTGTACACGTTGCTGTGACTTTATCAGATCTTTTGGCGAAGTCGAGGAATCTAAGAGTGAGAACACTGTGACCCACAGAAGATGATGAGGGAGAGAAGGCGGTGAGTGAGTGAGGGAGAGTGAGAGGCTGAGGTGAGGTTTAGCTTCAGTGCGCGACAGAGAACACGGTGAGCCAGAGAAGACGATGAGGGAGAGAATGCAGTGAGTGAGTGAGGGAGAGAGAGTGGCTGAGGTGAGGCTGAGCTTCGGTGGGCGACAGAGAAACAGTGAGTGAGAGAAGACGAGAGAGAGTCAGTGAGAGTGGAGACTGACTGTGAGCTAGGCGTTTAATTTGAAAAAGCCCTATTAAAACTCGATTTTCAGAGAATCGAGTTCCATGTCAGAGCTAGGTGGCCTTAATTACCACGTGGACGAC